>NW_026294573.1:101893120-102000620 GCF_007827085.1 Peromyscus californicus insignis
GCTGCAACAATTTCCTCATTCCTGAGCACCTCACACCATCCCTATAAAGGGTCTCAACCAAATGTTTCCCCTGGCAGATGCCCTCAACTTAGAGAGAGAGAGAGAGAGAGAGAGAGAGAGAGAGAGAGAGAGAGAGACCGCCCCTCATCATGTGCTTTTAAATACATTCCCATCTGCTGAAGGTCAGGCTCTCGTCTCTTTCTGCTGTCTGGATCTTTACACAGCCTGAGAAATTAACAGCTTATCAAATGCCAACTTCTCCCACCTGGCCAGGGTTAGTAAAGCATCTGGTCTACCTGAAACACATTTCATTGCCCATCTATACCAAATGGGTTCTCCAAGTCCATTTCTTTTCTTACCTAACATGGGAAACTTTGCCTCCCTGAAAGCACCCATACGAAAGCACTAGGAACTTTGCCTCAGCTACACCTGACCCTATTAGACTCCAGATCACTGTTTTCTTAGAGCATTTACTAAAAAGGGCTACAGTGATGGCTGCATCCCTCTGGGATATGTGTATATATCCTATAACTCATGAATGCCTTTCTCAAAGCCCTGGAAGTGATTGCTTTAGAATGTTCTCATCAGAAAAGACAAGGTCTCTGCTTCCATTCTCTGTGGGAGGACAGAATCCTAACAGATGTAGATGGCATCATCAGCATCCATAAGGACCAACGCTGTTATTCACCCTATCCCCTGACTACTGAGCATCTGTTCTTTCCTGACTCTGCTTCCTTTATTTTATTTTTTTTAGACAGGGTCTTATGTATCCCAGGTGGCCTCTAGCCCATACAGCTGAGGATGGCCTTGAACTTCTGATCTTTCTGCTTCCACCTTCCAAGTGATGGGATTACAGTCATGCACCACCACACATGGTTCAGGTTTATGCGGTGCTGAGGTTTGAACCCAGGGCTTCATGCATGCTAGGCAGGCAGTCTACCAACCAAGCTACATCCCTGCTCTCCCTTTAAAATGCCCAGTCACTTTTCTGTGGATGGGAGGTGACTTCGGTTGGTACTAGGCCCTAACCTCTCTAGTGTTTAGCTCTGTTTATCTTTGACAAGACACATTTTAGAGTGACCTCTCTCTCTGTCACTAACAAGCACAAACCTCCTCCCCTTGAGTGTGTAGAATCTATGACTTATTTCAATAATGGACAACAGAAAAAGAAAAAAAAACTTGTCCTTTTCTCTCTGTTTCTTCTTTGGATATTGTCCAAAATCCTAAGAATGCTTGCTCTGACTCTCTGGACATTCTCCCTCTTTCTCTGCAGAGACTCCCACCCCACCCGACTCCACTCCACCCCATCTCCACCCCAGTGCAGCTGTTGGCCAACAGCCGCACATGCTGGCTTTCCTGGACCTTAAAAAGGCATGGCTTTCTTCCTCTTCTCCATCTCCCTCCCGGCAGCTTTCAGGATTTATAGCTTGCCTGCTTTGAGTTTTTCCTCCCAAACTCTAATAGATGGTCCTCAAGCTTCCTTCTGAGTCCATTTTAAATTCTTTTGTCAGGGAGACAAAAAACCCATAAAAGGGAATCCTGAGTCCCTGGTAGCTGAACAACAAGCTGGTTAGTTCTGTGATCCCCCTCAAGCTCCTCAGTATTTTTCATATTTGGACAATTTTTAAAGTTGAGCCTTCATAAATATGCCTCTAGCCATGGAAGTGAATAGACCTGGCATGTTAGTTAACTGAGCGGCTAACTCCTTTTCCTGTCTCTACAGCTGGAATCCGTGCTTGAGGAAGGCAGGAGCCTGTGTCTAGGTTAGTTACCACCTAACCTTGCAGCACCTGGAATAGTCAGTACCTTTGCTGTGAGGACACAGAGTCAGAAACAGCTAAACAGAATCATGACTGTCCATACTGTCAGAATGTAGGGAATAACAATCAGTTTACCCCACAGGGCTGTTTCAATGGTGGCAGTTTACCTGATAGTCTTACTTTCCTAGTTAAGCCCACCAAGGCAAGCATGGCTCTTTTATTCCAATCCTAAGTGCTATTAACTCTCAAATTAGATATAATAGTATAAATAAATAAATAAATAAATAAGTATATGTGTTTCAGAGTGTTAGAGAAGCACCAGCAGAGTTCAAGAGGTTTCTGTAGAATGGCAGAAACAGAAATAGACTCCCTTTCTGGTGAGGAACCAAACAGGAAAGACGTTGGAGAAGGCGGCTTGAAGTGTCCCAGGCTTGAGAGCAAACACTGTAGAACTGGGTCCAGCTGCAGGGGCAAAGAAGCAGGACTGTGGAAGGGAGAGACGGCTCAGCAGTTCAGATCACCTGCTGCTCTTGTAGAGACCTGGGTTTGGTTCTCAGCACCCACATGGTGACTTACAACCACCTGTAACTCCAGTTCCAGGGGATCCAGCACCCTCTTCTGGCTTCCCAGGGCACCAGGTAGGCATGCAGTGCACATACATACATGTAGGCAAAACAGTCCTACACATAAATACAAATAAATACATCTTTAGATGGGGGGCAGGGACTGGGAATGGACAGACAGATGGAGGTCCAAAGTGCAGGTCCAAACAGGAAGAGAGGCAGATGGCTGTTGAGTAGGCCACAGTGGGCAGAGAGCCAAGCTGAACTCCCAGGGGCAGCTGGGAGTTCTCTGCCTTGTCCTTGAGACACCCTCCCAGTGGTCAGATTGAGGCAGCATAGAAAGGCAGGGGAAATCCTGGGACATGAAGAGAAAGGAATGCAGCTGTCCTCTCTGTCCAGCAGAGAAGCATGAATTCCAGCACAGCTAACAGCTGCTTATGGCCGCTCTCTCTCCCCAGCTGTAAACCTGCAATTCTCTAGGAATCTCACCAGAAACCCAATTTGGAAGGAAAGGGCGTGTCTTAAATTCCCCGCATAACTCTAATGGCTCCTGCTCTCACCTTATGATAAGCTTATAATTCCACCCAAGGCATTTCTAGAGCCACCCCCCTCATCTCCCTTAACAAACGAGAGGGAAGGTGGAGAAACATTCTAGTTTCTTGTTTTTATCTCTTCCTTTTACACAACCTAGTGAGCACAGCCTGGAAGCTATGTGTGACCGGATACTTCGTGTGTCCCCAACTCTAGTCCGAACACCAGGATGGAGAGACTGAATATCTCATGGGAGGACAGCTGGCCTGCCAGCTCAGCCCCTATGCTTCAACCCAGTCAAACCTGCCTGACCCCTAGGGCAGGACCCCCGGTGGCCCTTCCCTGGGACCCACTCTTGCTCTATGGGCCTACTTGTTCTGTTGTTGTAGTTTTTTTACTCTTTGGGGGGGCCCACCGCCCAGATCCCACATAAATCACACACAGAGGCTTTTTCTTAATTATGAATGCCCAGCCTTAGCTTGGCTTGTTTCTTGCCAGCGTTCCTTAACTTTAATTTATCCCGCTTACCTTTTGCCTCTGGGCTTTTCCTGTTCTCTTCTGTAAATCTTACTCTTACTCTGTGGCTTGCTGTGTAGCTGAGCCCTGGAGTCCTCTTCCTTCTCTGGCTCTTTCTCCGTTTCTCCCCTTTTCTTCCCAGATTTCTCCCTCTATATATTCTCTCTGCCTTCCAGCCCCCGCCTGTCCTTTCTCCTGCCTTGCTATTGGCTGTTCAGCTCTTTATTAGACCATCAGGTGTTTTAGACAGGCACAGTAACACAGCCTCACAGAGTTAAACAAATGCACCATAAACAAAAGTAACACACCGTAGAATAATATCCACAACATTGTTCCTTCTCACACTCTCACCTACAATAAAACTCCTTCTAAAACCCACCCTTTCCTTGTCCATATTTTATTCTTGGAGTTTGTGAGACAAAGACCCAGAAGCCACTGGCCTGGAGTGGCTTTGGTGACTGTTGATCGTCTAGCACCCTAACTCCCGAAGTTAAGTTGGTCTGAGATGAGAAAGTCTCTGCCATACTCAAGGACCCCGGTGCCACCACCAGCTCCCCATTTCACCTCCCCGTGGGTCCATATTATTTACTCTTCCTTGGGAAGCACGGACCCTCTGCCCACATCTGACTATGTCTTACTTTTCAATACCTTCCTCCTCCTCTTGAGACAAGATTTTATGGTACAGCTTTGGCCGGCCTGGAACTTAGAGAGATCCACCTGCCCCTGCCTCCTGAGTGCTGGGATAAATGGCATGCACTACCACACCTGGTTCTGTCTTTATAAACAAAGGTTTTTAATGAAATTTTCTTTATTTAGTGCAGGGAAGGAGGCCCTTTACGCCACTGTGTGCATGTGGAGGTCAGCAGCCTACTGTGGAGTCATCTTCTCCTACCACGTGGGCCCAGGGACTGGACTCAGCTTGTCAGGGTTGGTGATAGGTGTCTTTACCCAACGAGCCATCTCACTGGCCTCTATACCTTTTAATCTTATACTAAAATATCTTTGCTATATCTCCAACTCGGCTTCAT
Organism: Peromyscus californicus insignis; assembly: GCF_007827085.1. NCBI lineage: Eukaryota > Metazoa > Chordata > Mammalia > Rodentia > Cricetidae > Peromyscus > Peromyscus californicus. The sequence continues at coordinate 101,897,519 of NW_026294573.1, forward strand.
AAACTGGCTAGTCCCAAAATTCTTCTTTTGTTTGTTTGTTTTGTTTTTCAAGACAGGGTTTCTCTGTGTAGCCCTGGCTGTCCTAGAACTCACTCTGTAGACCAGGCTGGCCTCAAACTCAAAAAGATCCACCTGCCTCTGCCTCCTGAGTGCTGGGATTAATGGCGTGTGCCATCACCACCTGGCTTCCAAAATTCTTTTCAGTATTGAATCCACGGACTTCAGATTGGCCTGAGTTGTGGTCAGTCTGCTGAAGGAGGCAGTACACAGCTGTGCCTCTGTCCCCACTGACAAGATAACAGGTCAGTGGGGGCCATTGTCGTCACAGTGCTATGTGTTCACCTCTTTATGGGGTCCATGTGAAGGCTACCCCCTTCCTCAGTCTCCTATGTCCCAAAAGTTCTTGGGCCTGTTTTTCTTGGTGTGATTTTAATATGTCCATGTGCCTATATAGTCTCAATTCACCCTGATGAATTTATAGGGCAGCATCTATAAGAATGTCTACTCTTAGGAATAAGTCATTTATCAGTCTGTGCCTCGTGGGTGGTACAGAGCAGATGTTACTGTTTACGTGTCCGCTCAGTTGCACTGTCATCCTTGAGCCTCAGAATGGAGTCAAGAACTACTTGTAAATGGAGCCTCTCAGGTCACAGCCTGAACTCAACAGCCTGCCACTTGATGGATGTTCCAGAAATAGAAATGTTTTGAACAAATGCGTTTTCCAGAACTGCCAGTGTATAGACATGATGCTGGGCGTAGAGGTGCAAGGCCGGACAGACGAACTCAGTCTTTGGGAAGAAGCCCAGCCCAGCAAGATACCAGGACCGAGGCCTCGTTTGCTCACTGAATGCCTGAATCTTCCCTATGGTGGAGCCAGACCGCATGTCAGCCTAAGCAAGTACCACCAGATGGATTTAGAGAAAAGAAGGGAACCAAGAAATCGTCAACTTCTTCCCCATCCACTCAGATCACACCCGGGGTGGATACAAAAACCCACTCAGACAGATCACACCCGGGGTGGATACAAAGTTGGAGGCATAAATTAGGCAACCTGGGCAGAGGAAAAGGGCCGTGAAAGACACGGTGGCATGAGGTCACACCTCAGGGTGGATTCAGTGAAAGAATGGGAGGAAATGCAAATATCCAATACTAGAAGTAATAACAAGCCCATGACGGGATTACGGTCCAGGCTGCTCATCACTTGAAAGCTAAGATTTGGGGCGAGGAGTTCATAGGGAGGAATCAGGCATCCTGAAGGACAAGCCCTGAAGAAGATGCAGAGACTGTTGTCCTTCAAGCTCCACCATGGAGAGCTCACAATCCACTCTCCCTATAGTCCACGTTCCAGGGTTTTGTCTGTCCAGGCAGAGGGGAGGCTTATCTTTAGCCTGGAGTTCAATTCTAAGAGCTCAGCACTGTGGAGTTTGTAGAAGTGAATAAGGAGCCTTTGGAATAAGCAGATAAAGGCTAATATTCAATAAACTCACGAACAAGAGTTTTCCTTAACCCCCTTGGAAAAGACATCTCTGAAACAAAACCTAGGCCTGAGCTTCAATATTGGATAAGCCCCAGTGATCACAAGAAAAGCTAACATATGTAATTGACTATTGGCAAACACAACTGAACCAAATAAAGCAGTAATTAACAATTATTGTGCTTGAAAGTAACGGAACTAGACATCCAGGCTGCCTCGGAGTTTGTCCCAGGCATCGATAAGAACGGCGTGTTTGTTAGTGGGCGAATAACCCAAGTGTGAAATTCATTTTATTAGACTAGATCTAAGAATAGGCTTGAGCCACCAAATGGAAAAACGATTTCTCCCCAGCTCCTCACTGTGGCACTCAGGGAATAAGCTCTATGTGCTATTCTGCATTTATAAAAAGAGAGTTGGTGTAGGTGGTTTGTAAAACTGACTTCAGGTGTGTCCCTCCATTTACCTCTACTGCTTTCCTGAAGGCTGTGTGGCGTGATCACCTGCCAGGAGTGGAGTCCATTTTCATATCTCTGGCTTTATGACTAGCTTTGGCCCTTCCCATAGCTGACCTTGCACCCTGCCACTCCCTTGCTTGGGAACCTTGTCTCCACCCCAAGAATAACCCCAGACTGAACAGCTGGTGGGTACAAGTTAATGACCCAGCCAAACTGTCACAGCCCAAGCCCTACACATGGATGTGAACTCAGCCAAATCCAGGAAAGCCAATCTACAGCTGATTAACAGCTCACCACAGGAAACACAAGCAATCCCAGATGAGTCCACAGACTTGCCCTCAGAGGCCAAACCCCAACAGGCAATCTACAGCAACTTGGAGCAAATAATGGCTGTTAATATAAGCCAGTGAGTTTCAGAGTTACTTGTTACATAGTCATAATTAACCTAGAGGATTCTGGTTCATAAATACAGAAATGCACTAGGACTTGGATAAACCAATCCTGATTGCTGAGCTGGGGAGTGTTGACACACACCTGTATCCTAGCACTCAGAGGTGGAGCAGGAGGATCAGAAGTTCAAGGTCACCCTCTGTTACATGGTTCAGTTTGAGGCCAGCTGGGGCTAACAGGAGACCTTGTCACAAAAAAGTAATCTTAATGACTACTAATCACTGGGCACTTACACATCGTAAACCTCATGTTTCTGAGGTGTGGTTAGCTACCACATCTACTTCACTCTACTTATCTTTGAAACCCTACAGGGGGGCTCAATGGTAAAGGAAGGGGAACTCCCACACAGCAGGGGATCCCTCCTGTACCTGGGGTTAGGCACAAACCAGACCCAAACACCTGTTTTCACAGAGATCCTTTATTAAGTGGGGAAGAAAAATTAAAATGGCTGCTTTCTGACTCTGGCAGAAAACACCAGCAAATGACCTTGCAGGTGTGATTTTTAAGAAGAGAAAGAGGAGAGCTCTGTGTTAGAATGGGACAGGATGCGGTGTTAGAGGAGATAGGGGATGAAGAAGAAGGGGAAGGGGGAAGGAGGATTTGTCCCAGAGGGCAAAGGACTGCCTCTGGATAGAGAGGAGACAGACATGGCACATGGGCAAATAGTGGTTTATAAAGATAAAGGGGGAGCCCTGTGTTAGGATGAGGTGTTTAATTTGAATTGGGCATGTTAATTAGGTGAGTCAAAGGGGGCTTCTGATTGCTGGACCTTGGTGGAGGAGCCTCGGAAGGAAGAAGTGGCCAAATAAGGGAACAGACCTCGGTGGATAGTTTTAGGGATGTAACCTAACAGTTTTTAGCAAGGCAGAGGGAATGGAGGAGGAGGGCACAGCCATGTGTTCAAGTTGGCTGGTGTCCCTTCAAAGGCAACTGACACCAGGTCAGATGATCTGAATGCCATCCCTGAGACACACACATGGTGGAAGAAGACAATTGTCCCCTGCACACTGAACTCTGACCTCCACGTGTGCACTGTTGCACACCCCCATCACAAACACAATACATAAGCAAGTGTAAAAAAAAACCTGCAAGATAGAGTTGTTTCCACAATTTTGCAGAAAAAATAGATGGGGAAACTAAGTCAGGAACGCATCTTAAGTAACTTGCCCAAGGATACATAGGAACTGAGTAGGAATTTATACCAGCATACTCTTTCTCAAGGGACCCCAACAAAGGCTGAGGCAATTCCAGTTCTGGGGTGCCTGGTGGAGTAACAAGTGACTCTGAAGAAACAAGGGTCACTGCTGCGATGATTTTCAATCTTCAGATTGATCAAACACTGACTATTCATACCAATGAAAACAGCAATGTGATATAATTGCTAAATGCATGATAACTGGCATTTATTTTTATAGTGTATTAACTCAGTGTACTGCAGGTGCCTTGGTAACAAAAGAAGGCAAATGTCATTCCTGTGGATGTGGTCAGTGTGCCTCTGCTCCCTTAGGCATATTAAACACGAGGCCTTCCTGAAGTCACCAAATGGAAAATGGCACAAGGCTCTCCTGGACACACACACACAACACCAGCCCAGCTCCATAAAAGACCCATGACTGGGACAAAGACACCCATCTGCCTGCCACATCCTGCGTAATGTCCCTACTTTCTCCTGGAAACCTGAGCAGGGTGATGAGGAACTAAATACAGAAGAGACACATATACCAAAAAGCTGGGATGGGGTGAGCTGTGCTGGCCATGATGGAGGACATCAACACAACAGCAACCTGGAAACTCAGCACATTTATTTTACACATCTGAATCAAGGATATATTGTTCGAATCTTAGATGGTCTTATTAATAGGAGACCCAGAGCCAGATATCAGGATGAAAGCTGAAAGATCAGAGAAGCAGAGCAGCCAGCCACTAGTTCTTACCTCTACAAAATCCTCAGCCTAAAGAGAGTGAGTTCCTGTTTCCTCATGCCTTATATACTTTTCTCTGCCCAGACATTACCTCCTGGGATTAAAGGTGAGTGTGCTTCCCAGTACTAGGGGATTAAAGGTGTGTGCCACCACTGCCTGGCTCTCTTTCCAGTAATAGGATTAAGAGTGTGTGCCACCACTGTCTGGCCTTTATGTCTAATCTAGTGGCTGGCTCTGTCCTCTGATCCTCAGGCAAGTTTATTAGGGTACACAATATATCACCACAAAGAGGTTTATGGCATTCCTCTGAACAAGGAGGCAGCTTTAAACTAATCTCAGTAGGGGGTTTCTGTTGGGGAGCAGCCTCAAGCTGTAAACATTAGGGAGGAGGAAGCTGAGATTGATAGTTTCTGTCCCCATTGTCAATGTTTCCACTCAGCCCAGGGGAAGGCTTCACCACTCCCATGGGTCTGAGGCACTGGCATCCCTCATGGCTGTGCTCAGGTCAACAGCACGCGTTCACTCAGGACTTCCCCACTCTCCACACTGCCTGAGGTAGCCCTACATGAGTGAGGACCTCTGTGGGAGGGGTTCAGGTGCAGGGTTCTGGATTTCTGCAGGATCTGAGTGGGTTGTTTTCTTCATGTAAGTAGGTTCTGAGATGCTTCACTCTGCTGTGCCCAGGTCACTCAGAGTCAAGCAAAGCAGGGATTTGCCAAGAAGCCAGGCCACACTGCTGGCCTAGACATAGAGAAGCAGGACTCCGCATGGTCCAAGGGGCTGGAGAAGTGTCATCACTTGGAATCTGGACCTTGAAGCATGGCTAGGAGTCATCTGGAAGGCAAAGGACATGGCAGGCCACTGGAATGACGCCGCTGGTCTAAGCAGGTGGCCTATGGAGACGTGCACAATTTAAGACAGACCAGTGTAACCATGGCTACAGAAGCAGGGAACTTGGGAAAACAGTGTTTGACCCAGCTGGGTCTTTCTCTTTTGAGGAGTATAGCTTCTTGCTGCCAAAGAGATATCTCTGGCTGGGGCACAGCTGTGTGTCCAAAATAAACCCACAAGACCAATTCCACTCGCTTTTGCAGCTGCCCATCTGTTGCAGGATATTTGTACACTGTGTGAAGATGTATTGTTGTGATTGGTGTAATAAAAAGCTGAATGGCCAATAGCTAGGCAGGAGGTATAGGTAGGCAGAGAGAGAACTCTGGGAAGAAGAAGGCAGAGTCATGAGCCAGATGTGGAGAAAGCAGGATGAGCAGTACCAAGACGCCAGTGAGACTCTGAAGAAGTCGGACATCCGGTACAGAGCATAGACAGCCAAGTCACGTGGCAGAATTTATATTAATAGAGACAGGTTAACATAAGTTATAAGAGCTAGTGGGACAAGCCTAAGCTAAGGCCAAGCTTTCATAATTAATATTAAGTCTCTGTGTCATTATTTGGAAGCTGGCTGGTGGGGCAGAGAAAGACTCGTTACACCCACCCACTGCCCTCGTTTCAATGGTCTACAACAAGCTGGGCCTGGTGGTGCAACCCTATAATGCCAGCTACTCAGAAGACCAAAACAGAAGGGACTGTACATTCAAGGGCTGCCTGGGCTGTAGAGCAAGTTCAAAGGTCAACCCAGGCATCTTAGTGAAACTGTGTCTCAAAATAATGTTTTTTGTTTTTGTTTTTGATTTGTTAAAGGGGCCAACTGGGGAATAGAGCCCAGTGGTGGTATGCTTGCCTATGAAATGTGAAGCCCCAGATTCGATATTGGGTACACACACACACACGCCTCACTACAATGTTCCCTTATATGCTTATGCTGCTGCAGGCCAGGAGCTCCCTAGACTATCCTCCCCCCGCACACACACACACTAATCAGTGTCACTTACAAGCCAGACTGCACATCTCTGCTTCTAGGCAGTTCTGAGGTCATTCACACAGACCAATTTATTCAGAACAGAAAATGTAATGAGGTGGTAGAGTAACAAAGTCACAGCTTCCTCAGGATTTTACAAGCTTGAGGGTAAAGAAAGGCCTAGAAGACAGAAGACAAGGAATATCTGAAGTGACTTGGAATCAAGTCTCCTGATCCAGAGCCATCTGGTCCAAGGATGGCAGATATATGACATATATGTCCCCCTCCTCCCAGGTGATATTCAGGGCAGACATTACTAATCAATTACCACAAATATCTTTCAGATAAGCCTGTGCCTATCAGTCAGCCTGAGATTGACGCCAGTTGGCCATCCCACTGCATGGATAAGATACGCAGATACACAGAGAGGCTAAGGGGTCCCTTTCAGCAGAACCGTCTCCTACACCACACAACACATTGTTTCTACCTGATTTGTAGGAGACTTGCTTGCCTCCCCTGTCATCAAGGGGTGACTCTAGGGTGTAGGGTAGGTGTTTACAGTCAATGACTCCCCCCCAATTCCCAGTTCAGTTGTTATTTGACCATGTTCTAAAAAATGTTTTTATTATAATAAAAGACCACATACAGGATTAATAAATTGTGCCCATGCACTTAACAAAACCTTGAGGAATTCCTACATTCATCTGTGGGCCAGGCAGCAGTGTGTTCAGCGTTGTGTTTACGAGGACACAATGATGCCTCTGGAGGCTAAAATGCCTGACTCTGGTATTCTGTTTGAGTAAGGGCTTCAAGAGCTGGTCTCACAAGTAGGCTCAGTTCCACTGTCCCTTCCCGGGACTGTCAGGAACCCAGAGGTCCCACACATGTCACCCCCACCTTACCCTCTGTACAGTGTTCTTTGTGCCACACACCACAAGCCCTCCACTACAACATGCAGTGACAGGGAGTTACTGGCCCCCAAGGCTGCCAGCTGCAGCTTTCACTCATTTTACCTGCCACACATTCTTCAGTCTGTTCCCTGGGTCCTGTGGGAAACTAGTTTTCTGGAGAGAATGTTGATGGGCAGGGAGGGGTCCAGGGCAAGACAAAGAAAGGCAGAAGAGCAGGCACTAAAACCGTCCTTCTCAATTTATGGTACGGCTAGAGCAGTGCCCATCTGCTCATAATTCTTACTGTATCCGTGGGTTATACCTACCCATTCTGCTCTGGTGGGAGCCAAGGTCCTTGTAAATCCTGCTCCTTCAGAAGGCCCCAAATGCATTTTCTATGGGATCTTGTGCAAAAGAGCTGGTTGCTATGGTAACCATTGGATGTAAATCTCCCGGATCCCCCAACAAAACTATTAATCAGAACGATGAGGGGAGCACCAGGGTGGCAGATGAATCAGGGAAGAAACTGGCTCCTACCAAGAAGGAGCGGGAACAGGGTGCCTCCCGCCTGTCGGGGAGAGGTGTCCTCTCACCCCTCCTGTGCACCTTCTGATTCAGGGGGAAGACAGCTGTAGCTCCAGGGGACCCCAGCTTCATCGCTCCCCTTTCCTACTGTTCCGTTCCTTTTCCTGTGGAGTCAGAAGGACTGGGAAGCCACACTCAGCACCTCATCAGCAAGGAGGAAGAGGCCTCTGGTTAGAGGAAACATCAAAAGGAAAAACGTTGGCACCTGAACAAAATGTTCTGGCTGATCTGAAAGATCAGTTCCAGTGGAGCACGGTGATGAGAGAGAGGGCGGGATTAGACTCCACAAGACAGAAGGCATGGAGCAGGGAAAGGCAAGCCTGGCTGACTGGCTGGCTGGCTGCCTCTATCTCTTTCTCTGTCTCTGTGTCTGTCTGTCTGTCTGTCTGTCTCTCTTCCTCCCACCCCACCCCCCACCAAGGGCCTGCCCCACATCAGACAAACTCTGTGCTACTGAGCCTGCTCTCCAGCCCCGGGAGGTCGAATCTGACAAGGAGTTTGCAGATTAGCTTGTTTGGATTTCCATTAAGGGTTGTTCCCACTAAGGGTTTCGTCCCCTGGCTCTCCTGTTTCTGTTGGAACACAGTAAGTCAGCTGACAGGGGGTTTGGATGACACCTCCAGATCGGAGTCCTGGAACACGGACTGTGCAGAGCAGAAACAAGGACGGGTTATTAAAAGAGAGAACTCACGTGACAGGCAGTGGTGGAGGTGGCGCACAGTGGCACACGCCTTCAATCCCAGCACTTGGGAGGCAGAGGCAGGTAGATCTCTTGCCTGGTCTACAGAGCAAGTTCCAGGACAGCCAGCTGTTATATAGAGAAACCCTGTCTCAAAAAAAAAAAAAAAAAAAAAAATCAAAAGACACACACACACACACACACACACACACACACACACACACACACACACGAGAGAGAGACAGAGAGAGACAGAGAGAGACAGAGAGAGACAGAGAAACAGAGAGACAGAGACAGACAGAGACAGAGAGAGACAGAGCGAGAACTCTTCAGAGGTGGGGAGCAGGCTGGAGCAGAGAAAAAATTTGAGACCCTAAATGGCCTCACCACACTGAGCAAAGATTGGGACTTTAATGTAACCTTAGTTACGCCATTTGCACAGTACAGGCCTTGTTTATCTACGTACACATGAAGTGTATGTAGAATGCATGTTTATCTATGATGGGCAGTCTACATACGCTTCATGTGCTGTCCACATGACAGCTCTCAACTCTCTGCAACTCCAGTTCCAGGGGATCTGACGCCCTCCTCAGGCCCTTGCGAGCACTACACATTTTTTAAAAGTAAGATAACAACCTCACATACTGTATGTCTCATCAGCACATTAAAGCGCCACCCTAGGGTCTGACCTTCAGTACTAGTAAGCCACAGATTACCTCAGACCCTGGAGTGCCCTTGCTCCTGAGGTGCTGATGGCCAGTGTTAGTAGACCTGGGGAGGAGTTACATGAGGCTTTTGCACGGCTTGTGAGGTTTTGAGCAAAACTTTTTTTTTTTTTTTTTGGTTTTTCGAGACAGGGTTTCTCTGTGTAGCTTTGCGCCTTTCCTGGAACTCGCTTTGGAGACCAGGCTGGCCTCGAACTCACAGAGATCCGCCTGGCTCTGCCTCCCGAGTGCTGGGATTAAAGGCGTGCGCCACCACCGCCCGGCTTGAGCAAAGCTTTTGACACCTCTCTCTCTGCCCTGTTCTCCTGCCTCGGTCCTAACAAGGTGCTGTGCAAATCTTGCTAAGCCTCCTCTTAGAGACCTACAGACACTGGAAAGCTGGCTTGTCCCACAGCACCTGGGAAGAGGGACCTCACCAAGGACATCACCTTGATCAAGTCCAGCAGAGAGCAGGAGAGCCAAGCTCACCCCGAATCCACATCAAGAGCAGAGAGATGCCCCAACGAGGCTGACAGAGAAGCTCCTCCAAGTCCGCTTTGCTCTCCTTTGGTTCTTAAGTTTCTCCAGGAAGGAGAGAAGGGCTGGTGAGGATAGAAGGGGGGTGGGTGGGTGTCTCCACACTGGAGGCAGGAAACGGAGGCAGGGAGATTGAATTAAAGCCGTCGAGAAAGTTAGACATGGCGGTACATGCCCGTAGTTCCAAAACACCTGATTTTGGAGGCTGAGGCAGGAGTTTGAGCTAGACTTCCCTAAAGAGTAAATAAACAACAGCAACACAATCCACAAAGAGGTAAAAAAACTGACAATCATTCCATCCCCAGTCACACACACACACACACACACACACACACACACACACACACACACCTCTGCACTCCAGAAAGGCCACTCTGCCTTAGCATCCTAGAAGACTCTTTTCAGCTCCTCAGAGCCCACAGAGCATTAGAGGCCCCAAGAAGGGAACAGCTCTCCACAGTGAGCACCTGGGAGAGTCAAGGCTCACCTGCCCCAGGGTCTTCTGTTTCCAGTTTAAGTGGTGTCAGCTATCAGTGGTGGAGCATCCTGCCTGGTCTTCCTTGGGCCTTTTCTGCGTGCTCTGAAGTGAAATGGCAGGCAGGGACCCTGCCAGGATTGGTAATTTCTCACTGTTGGTGGCATTGAGGCTTCCCTGGTCCCTGGAGGAGAGAAATGAAGAGCTGATTAAGTACTTGAAACATCCCTGCCTGCGGATCATTTAATAAGCACTGTGTCCATCTCTCAGGCTTCAGGCCAGACGCTGGGCTGGCTAATCCAATTTGGCAGGCCTCTCTGTGGCAGGCCAACGTTGCTGGGCACCACATCGTTTGATGTGCGCAGAATCGGTGCACGGCCCTGCACTGGCTCTAACTGGTGGTGTGACGCTTCGAGATCCGGCCTTATATCACATCCAGCAAAGAAATGGCAACATCTATGATTCAAGAAGCTCCAAGTGATACAACTGATTCAATCGACAGCCTAAGAATAAATCTACAAAACCAGATGTGGTCCATGAAACCGGCACTCCCTGGAGGAAATCTTAGAGGACGCAAAAGACTATTGAGGCGTCTTGCATGAACACCAAAACCTATGATGTCTTCTTGCTATGACTGTCCCTGAGTCAGGTGCAGAATTCCTGCTCCATGTATCTGCATCCCTCAGCCAGTGAGAGTTTCTTTGCCTTGGCCACCTGGCAGATGTAAACACAGGGCTGTGGTGTAGATGCAGATGTTTCCTCTGCAAGCTAGGTGCAGTTTCTCACCTCTTTTTAATTTATTTATTTTTATTTTGCATGCATTGGTATTTTTCCATGGGTGTCAGTTCCCCTGGAACTGGAGTTACAGACAATTGTGAGCTGCCATGTGGGTGCTAGGAATTGAACCTGGGTCCTCTGGAAGAACAGTCAGTGTTCTTAACCACTGAACCATCTCTCCAGCCACCCCTCACCTCACCTCTTTTTACTTAAGCATTTGAAACTATCATATCTACTACAGCATATGTTCAAAAAAAAAAAGACAGGGTCTCTATACAGCACTGGCTGGCCTTGAACTAACAGAGATATGTCTTCTCTGGCTCCTGAATGCCAGGGTTAAAGGCATGCACCACACCTAGTACAAATTTCTTGTTTTGTTTTGTTTTGTCAGAGTAGTTTGTGTAGTTTTGGAGCCTGTCCTGGACTCACTTTGCAGACCAGACTGGCCTCCAACACACAGAGGCCTGCCTCTGCCTCTCAAGTGTTGAGATTAAAGGTGTGCACCACCACTGCCCGACTTCTAAAAATCTTGATAATATAATTATTGGATTTTGCTGAGATGATAGAAAGAAACACCAATTGTCTGAGATAAAAATATAATGACTCGTGAATTATGTACACTTGAACTTTATTACTTGTTCAGATCTTGCCAGCTCATCCACACAACACCTGACTACGCTCGGTCATCGTTAATTTCTACTGTCTGGGATACGCGATGATCTTCACTCATATAAAAGTTATAGCTGGACATGTTTTCTGCCTTTGCCACTTGAGAGTCTAATTGACAAGACAGTAAAGTCAGGCATATGTTAGTCAATGGGCTGTTGGCGAGGATTATGCCTTTTAAATATGTGCTTCTCCCTCTCGTATTCTTATCCTTGGTCCTGCAAAGGTCAGAAACAGCCTGAGCCCCTTAGGAAGGGCCAGGCTTGAGCTGGGTGTGGTGGCTCCTGCCCATGATCTCAGCACTTGCAAAGCAGAGGCAGGAGGATTGCTCATGAATTAAGCTAGCCTGGCCTACTTAGTGAGTTCTAGGCCAGCCTTAGCTACATGTTGAGAATTTATTAAAACAAAACAAAACAAAACAAAAACCCTGCCTGGGGCGGGGTTGAGGAATGGGGGACAGGCTCGTCACTCTGCCCTTCGTTCTTTTACAGTTCCTCTTTCCTCCACTGTTCCTCTAGGAGCAGACACTTGGAATTCAACCATCTTGTGACCAAGAGGAAGAGGCGAAATGAGTGGCAGAAGCTCACGCCTGACTACTCTGAACCCCCGAATCCGGTTCAGACACCCACCCCACACCTCGCCCTGTAAGGAAGGTAAATGACTGTTCGGTTAAGTCGCTGTTTTGTGGTGTCCTGCCCTCGGCAGCCCAACACAAATCTCTAAAGGTACATTCCGGTGGGGACTGGGGGCGGCTCCCACCCCATGCTTTCCTGGTGTCTCTCTCTCAGCTCCCACAACACTCAGACATCTCCTTCCTTCCTTCCTTCCTTCCTTCCTTCCTTCCTTCCTTCCTTCCTTCCTTCCTTCCTTCCTTCAGTCAGCCAATCATCTAATAAATATTTGCTAAAGCCTATTTTGTGCCAACATCCATGATACTTCAAGCAACCGGAGAGGAATATGAGTCATGATTATCAGAAGAGCTCATAGTTACAGGGATAAAAAGACAGCATGAAAACTGAGTTCATCTATTTTACACTAAGTTTTTTACATTTCATTTGGTGTGTGTGTGTGTGTGTGTGTGTGTGTGTGTGTGTGTGTGTGTGTACATATGGCAAGCACGCAGAAGTCTGAGGTCAGCTTGTAGGAACCTGCTCTCTCCTTCCACCATGTTGGTTCTGGGGATCAAACTCAGGAAATGGGGCTTGGCAGCAGGCACCCTTACTTGCTGAGCCATCTTGACACCCTAGAGAGTTAATCCTCATTAACTTGGTTAGCCTGAGCCTAGGAAAGCATGAGTGTTCCCAGCACCCATTAGATAATGAGGTCTCTGATCTAAACCATAGTTTCATCCTGTGGTGAATTCAACGTTTGGGACTATTGGGAGGTGACAAGAATTGGGGACAAGGGGCTGGGTGGAGGAAATGAGGCCCCGGGAGGGAGTGTGCCTTTGAAGGGCTTCTCTTACCCTGACCCCCCTCCTATCGATCTTGAATGAATAGCCTCTGCCTCATGTTTCCACCACCATGACCTTCTGCCTCATCACAGGCCCCACGTCAACACAGCCAAAGACCAGGAACCCAGGTAAGGTCCACTCCAGTGACAGATATTTTGCCCCAGGGGTGCAAAGTCTGGCCAGCCCAGAGACGATGACAGCAGACCCTTGCCTTGCCTATGGTACAGTTGAGGCACAGGCCCTGTCACAGCATCAGAAATCCCATACTAACATGGCTTGAATAAAAAAGAAGCTGATGTCCACTTGTTTAAAGTCAGTAGCTCCAGGGATATGTGGGAAATGTAGTCTTTCCTTTGGGTTTGGCCACCTGTGAGGTTCATTCATTAGCTCCGTGTCCTGCTCAGGCACTCAGTGTTTGTTAACCAAGGCCACACCATTTTGTAAAAGCTCCATTTTGATTGAACTGTGACAATTCTAGCCACTATAGCAATTTGGTTTCTAGCAGGAAATGAATGTATTTCTCTACATTATTGACTCTACATTATGGACTCTAGTCACGGGCCAGTCAGGAGAGATGCTGGCCACAAATTCTCTGCATACTCAATGGTTACCCCTAGCAGTGGCCAACTGTGGGTCAAATTCATTAACTTTTCCATCCCCTTCCCATCCTTCTCCCTTTCCTGCCCTACAACCAAATCAACTTGTAAGAGGCTGATGGGCTCTGGTTCTTTTTTTTTTTTTTTTTTTTTTTCAGTTTTTCGAGATAGGGTTTCTCTGTGTAGCTTTGGAGCCTGTCCTGGATCTGGTTCTGTAGCCCAGGCTGGCCTCGAACTCACAGAGATCCACCTGGCTCTGCCTCCTGAGTACGGGATTAAAGGTGTGCACCACCACCACCACCACCACCACCACCACCACCACCACCACCACCACCACCAGCGTTGGGCTCTGATTCTTATAGATGGTTTCCACCCACCCCCAATAAAAGCCTGACGTTTTAAGTCACTTGTTCCCTTGTCAGTGTTTCCTTTTTGGTGACCTCTCAGTGTCCAACTCAGAATCCAACCCCAGCCTTCAGGGGCCTCAGGAGGAGCTGAAACTGTGGGTCACATCACAGTTGCCACGGTCGCTTTAAGCACAGTGATAAATTATGGAGTGGATCAGTCCCTTTGGAGGGGGCTGTTTCCATTCAAAGGACACACTGGCGCGATCATTTTTACCATCATCCTCTTGAGCTGTATCCGAATGTAAAAACTGTTTTTATATACCCGCCTTTTCAATCTCACCCAGTTTCTCAGCCTCAGTCCACCACTTGCTCTGCTCCCTACTCATTATTACCGTTCAACCACAAAATTTATGGCCACAGCAAATTGCCCATAATAAATGGGCCCTAGTAAAATCTCTGTAAATCCACCATCCTTCTCCCAAGGGAGATTTAATAAAAATGAACTCAGATAAAAACACTCATTAAGAATTGAAACAAAGATTGATAGACAGCGTCTAATGCATAATTAATACATGAGAAAATAATGGTCTCTTTCTCTAGGGCATCTGAAATTATTTCACTCTCATAATGTTTGACCAGCATCAAAATTGCCCTCCGCCCATCTTTGTGTTTTAACCATGCCCATGGTGGCTCTCTTCTGTATATACAGAGACCGGGTTCGGATTCTTGGGGGTTGGTCTCTGCCCTGGCTTAGTTTCCGGATGGCTTGGACTGGGTTGACATTCCTAGTCATTACCCTTTGAAGATTTTCTGTGCACTTGCTGACCTAATGTGGGTAGAAATAATGAGATTTGGTGGGGTTTATTTTTGACAACTCTGGTGGCTTTAAATAAATTTCTTTGACCCAATTTTAAAACAGCTGCAGATTTTAAGGCACATTATCTACCAACACATAAATGGAACCTCCGGGTCATTAGTTGTCACAAACAGAATCATTTAAGCAGAACAAGGAAAATTCAAACCACTTGTGTTTGGTGCTTTTAACCCTTCCTTGGCTAATGTCGTTCACGTTAGTTGCTGGGTTTTGGTTGGTTCGTATTTATTTGTGAAGTAGAAGAAAAATCAGTGACTATCTGGGTGACACCTGCAGTGTCCTGCTCTAAATCAGTCATTACGGAAGACTCGATTCTACTATCTGGAAAAGGAAATGACATGGGTACCCAATTCTCATGGTTTGAGGACCCAACAAGACACATCAGGGCTTAGTTAGGTGCCCCAAGCTCCGGTTAAATGAGTGTTGTTATGTTGTCATTCTCAAGGGCAAATCAGGAATGTTCCTCTCTCTCCAAAAGGTACCCGTCAAGTGACTTGGTCTCAGAGTCTGTCCCCACAAAGTACCTGGAGGTCATGGAAGAGAAATGTGGGGAAAGTTGGCACACAACTTTCACACCAACAGCGGTGGGTGTACTTCTGAGATTAGTGCCCTGGAAAGTGCCCAACAGCACTTTGTGTAATTCCTGCCAAGAAAGTGGAGCCTGAGTCTGGACACGAAGAGACATTGCAGGGACCCAGCTTTATGGAGCCTGACCAGAACGAAGGGCCCGTCTGTTTCAAACTGTCTAGCACATGAGCCAACAGGACAGACAGGCAACTCAGTCCAGAAGAGAGGGGAAAGATAAGCTTGCTAGAAGTAATTGGAGGGTTCCTCCTAGGCAGATCCCTGACCAGAGAGGAAGCCAACTTTGCTGGGACAGCCTCTACTGTGAGAGCATGGCGCGGTGGTCCCAAATCTTTTCCCCATCTTTGAAATTGTTTCAAAATGAATGATTAACAACAGCTGCCTGTATATTCCTCCTGCTTTGAGGAGGCCATGGTTTGCAAGCTGGAAACACATGGGCTCCCTGTTAGTTGGATCTGTGTGTCTGTCTTGAGAAAGCAGAGAGCTGTCTGAAGGTGTCTAAAACGCTTTCTTCTGTGGACTCCAAATAGCAGGTCACCAGTTCAACAGCAGAAGTGGAGTGAGCAGGATGAGCCCCTACAGAGACAGTTCTCCTACCATGAACACCCGAGAACCCAAAAAAGTGCACAGAATTGTCTGCTGCAGAAGCAGAGTGCAAAGGATGCACGGTGGGGACCCCAGGATAAAACGCATAGAGGAGAGCCAGATCAGAATTCAGGGAAATGGGCATGTCAGACTCAGCCAGGGAGACCCAGATACGCTGGCATATATGCTCTGGAGGCTCAGACAGGCTCCACGTTCAAGGCCAGCCTGGGCTGCTTAGTATAGTCCTGTCAGAAAAAGAAAACCACATGGAAGTGTGCCAAGATGAGGTGGAAGTACAAAGTGGAGAGACAGAGAGAGCTAGAAGTCCACCTCAGGCACCAGGACGCAGCTCGTGCTGGTCCAGGGTGGAGGGCATTGGAAGGGAATTGGCTATTCAGAAACACTTGAGCTGATGGGAAGGTTTTGCATCACACTCATGGTGGCAGGCACACAACTGGACACATTTTTCAAACCCAATGGACTGTAGCTTTAAAATACCATTGCTTAATGTATGTCACACACATCTTAATAGAACTAATTGTTTTCAATATGGTCAACACCCTCCTTCAGCAATCCAACAGCAAAATCACTCGGTCTGTAGGCAGTTAAAGTTCACCCCCAGTTTTGTCCTGATACCCTGTGAACCCCTGGCTTCCACTTCTTGCATTTCCACTTCTTGCATTTCCACTTCTTGCATTTGCACTATTTCTTGATCTTCCAAGGCATAAGTAGGTCCCACCCAGAGACCCACCGGGCTTGACAGCGTCTCAAACACAAGCTTTTATGGCCTCTGACTGTGGACTCCTTCACGCTCACCGTCACTGACAGCTGAACTGCCTCTGTTTCACAGAACGACACGACCTGGTTTTCTTGAGACACATCATCACAGATTGCTTCCTCGGGGATACATCTGCCAGAGCAGCATAAAAAAGTCATGGGCCCCTCACCAAAAAGTCCCAAAGAAATTCAGCCTTAATGTTTTTCTGGCTTCTGTGTGCCATCTACACTAAAGAAGTAAAATGTCTCAAATTGCTGCTAAAATTTTCTTTTGAGTTGTTAACTGTGGTAAGTTATATTAGAGTACATGCTAATACTGTGTCACCTTTACTTCTCTGTAATTAAACATCCATGTCCATAGCATGCTACAGGATTGAATAGTGTTTTATTTGTGATTTCTACCTTTCTATTTTTAAATAAATGACCAGTTTATTGAACAGCTTGAAGTCAATACAGTCTCAATATAAGTTTTTGGTCCAATCATTTACCTTCAAAGGAATTCTGTCAAAATTCTCCTTCTTGCCCTTTATGACATCTAAACAGATCAGCATGACCTTCTGGTCACCTTCACTCATTCTGAAGTTCAGCCATCACTGGTGCAAAACTTCAGGGACAGTATCAAGAGCATCAAGTCCAGATCCAAATGTGTCAAGAACACTTCCTTCCCCAGCCTGCCACAAAGAGTGTAGGACACACACAACCCCTGGAGAGATCCAGCGATGTGCAATGGTACCTGTCTTTGCATCCTGTCTGGATGAGGACCCCGGAGTACCTGGACACGGAGTAGTCCTCTAGAAAGAATCTGATGGCACTAGCCAGGGACAGAAGGCTGTGGGCATCTCACAGCAGGATGGCAAAGTACCAAGGGAGGACCAAAGGAAGGAAGGATGAGATGAGCCATGCCAAGCTGGTAACAGCACACAGCAGGGGCCCCACACTCCACAGCTGCCATTCAAAGGAGGGCGTCTCCAGGGAAGGCACAGTGCTTGTGAAACATCCCATCAGCCCCTCCTGCTTCTCATCCCCAGCAAACAATGATAGTGCCTGGGTTCCTCCAAGCTCAAGAGCCTGCCTTCCTCATACAGGAAATGTCAGAGCAAATAGATGGTCCACCATCTTTTTCTCCAAAGCCACAGCTTCTGGGATGGCCTCTTCCATCCAGGACTGTCCTCTGTGACAACAGTGAGCTAGCCATGATGTGGGAAGGAAGGGGCAAAGCCTTTCCAGTCTTAAAGCAGAGGGGAGACACAAAATTCATTAGGTCAAGGACCCCACAACAGGCTTCTCTGCTCTGACTCAGAAAGGGAAAATTCTGTTCAGTAGCTTCATGATTCATGTATCTAGGACGATCCCATCCCCCTCAGATACCCTGGAGGGAGAGATGCCAAATTTCACTACCTGGAAAGCCCAGCTACATTAAGACCAGAGAAAACACACACACACACACACACACACACACACACACACACACACACACACACACACACACACACTCGTGCACAGCTGTGTTATAGGGACTGAGGTAGCTTGTAAGTTTGGTCAGGACGACTTTGTCCAGAAGTAAGTGAAGTACTTCACATGCGTGCAGGCATGTGGCTGAAGTTAAGTACTTCACATGCGTGCAGGCATGTGGCTGAAGTTAAGTACTTCACATGCGTGCAGGCATGTGGCTGAAGTTAAGTACTTCACATGCGTGCAGGCATGTGGCTGAAGTTAAGTACTTCACATGCGTGCAGGCATGTGGCTGAAGAGCCTGTACTCTGTCCTTGTGTGGCAACGTCATCGAACAGGGCTGACTTCAGAACCTGGTCTTTCAGGCTGTGGAGACTTGGGTCGGTTTTTTCAACAAGCCGAGCCCAAGCCTCCTCTCCTGTTTGTAGGGAAATTATAAGAATTAGAATCTAAGAAAAGCAATTAATAATGAATGGGAACTGGTTTTGTTCAACAAAACCCCCGTCACACCTGCCAGTTGGAAGCCCCATCCTAGGAACTATGAGGTGTGGGTAGGGAAATGTCTGCCCCTGAGGAAATTTCCCCCTTTTCCCCCTTTCAAGACTCCAGCCTCTACTCTAGCATCAGGGTCCCATTACACAAATGGACCCCAGGTCTCATTTGGCTCACAACAACCCTCTCTGCACCTGATGTTCCCACAGACCAGTCTCCCTGGCTAGGATGAGACAAAGGTTTACTTCGCTTGGTGGTCAGCTTCTCCTTCCAGTCTCCTGTCCTCTACTCAGGGAGACCCAGCCACGTTCCCAGCAGCCCATGTGCTCCTAAGTTTTGTGGGAATCCACCGCCTGCCTGTTATGGCCACCTGGGTATCCCCAGTCTCGTCCCTGCTCCACTATATCCGTCCCGTCTGCACAACCAAAGGCTGTGTCCACCGAACTGGGAGCATTGTGACGGTTAATCTTGACTGTCAACTCAACAGAAGGTCGAAGCACCTAGAAGACACACCTCTGCACCAGCCTGTGAGCGTATTTCTAGAGAGGTTTTTCTGAGTACGGAGGAGCCTGGCTGTATGTGGTGAGCATATCCATTCAGTTAGGCCAGCGTCCTAACCAAACACAGAGGAGAAACAGCAGGCTGAGCACCAGCATTCACCTCTCTCTGCTTCCTGACCGCATGGTTTGACTAACCCTCCCCACCACGGCTCTCCAACCACAATAGACTGTTAAACTTCACAGACCGTGAGCCAGACACACCCTCCGTTCCTCAAGTTGCTTTTTGCCATGCATTTTGTCACCGAAATGAGAAAAGTAATGAACACAGTTGTGGGAAGCCACTGAGAGGGGCCGTGGTCCTCAGCCTCGGACTTCCAGCCTCTGGAACTAGGAGCAAACCCATTTCTCCCTGCAGTCCTGCGCTGTGGTGGCCTCGGACACTCACACAACAACCAGTCGACGCACCCCACCAGTCTCTTGGGGACATTTGCCAGGCAGGCCAAGGACTCTGTTATGAAACTGCCATCTTCTCTGGGTCCCTCTTCTTAGGACCAGGCTCCACCTCTCACAGACCAGCTAATAGAAAGATCTACCCCTACCCTGTAGGTCCCCACCCCACCCCACGTACCCTAGCAAGGATTGTCTGAGGCCTCCCATTTGGCCTGGCAGGAGGGAAGTCTCTCCTCAGACAGGACTGGGACTTCTTTGGAGCCTTCCCTCCTGGTCCTCTTTTCCATGACTTTCTTCCCAGGACAGCTGTTCTTGTCCATTTCTTGTATGTGTTTGAACCAGCTAGACCATGGTGACCACATATTTGCCCAAACATTATTCTAGATATTTCTCTGCCCCCTTCTCCCTCTCTCTTTGTGTGTATGTGTGTGTGTGTGTGTGTGATTATAAAAGAAGAGGTCATGAGAAATGATGCAAATACAGTACTCAAGTATGAAATTCTAAAGAAGTAAAAAGTTTAAGCAAACATTTTTTAAAAACTATTGGTTTACAAGCTGGGCAGTGGTGCCTTTAATCCCAGCACTTGGGAGGCAGAGGCAGGAGGATCTCTGTGAGTTTGAGGCCAGCCTGGTCTACAGAGTGAGTTCCAGGACAGACAGGACTATTTCACAGAGAAACCCTGTCTCAAAAAACCAATATATATATATATATATATATATATATATATATATTTATATTTATATATTTATATTGTGTTTTGCGTGCATGTGCAACACATGCACCCCTGTTGCCCAAGGAAGCCAGATGATGGTGTTCCATCCCCTGGAACCAGAGTTATAAATAGTTATAGGCTGCTATGTGGGTACTGGGAGCTAAGCCTGGGTCCTTTACAAGAACAACAAGTACTCTTAACCACTGAGTCATCTCTCCAGCCCCCATTTCTTAAAATCACATGTAAGTGTGTTGGGGCAGGGGGTGCGGGGATATGTGTACATAAGTGCAGATGCCTGAGAAGGCCAGAGGATCCTCTTGGATGAGGATCCTAGTTACAGGCAGTTGTGAGGCATCTGATTTGGGTACTAAGAACTCAACTCTGGTCCTCTGAAGGAACAGGCATGCTGCTAACTGCTGAGTTCATCTCTCTGCCCCATTCTTTCTTTTTAAAGGAACAAATTTGATTTAGTATACCGCAAGAAGGCAGACTGGACGGTAATTGAAATATCACCCACAACCTATTATGGTTGTTTCTGGAGATTTTTCTTGTTTGTTGTTTGTCTGAATTGTTGGGTTTATTTATTTATATGTACTTGTTTATTTTTGGTGTGTAGTGTGTGTATCTGTGTGTACATCGTGTCATGGTGTGCTTTGGGGGTCAGAAACAACTTTCAAGGCTTGGTTCCCCCTTCCACCTAGTTTTGAGGCGCAGTCTCTCTTGTTTCTGACACTATACTTCATATTCCAGGCTGACTGGCCTGCAAACCCCAGGATGACTGGAAACACCACTGAATCTGAATCTGGCTTTTGCCATGGGATCAGGCTTGCCCAACAAGTTTTTTATAACACACACACACACACACACACACACACACACACACACACACACACCACCTCGAGCCATTTCCCTAGTTTCGGGTTTTGTCTTTTTTTTTTTTTAGATTAGTGTTCAAAGCTGTGGAGTTAGAATAAAGCTGTTTGGCCCATATAACGTGGGTGGTCCTTATGCAATCAGTTGAAGTCCTCAACAATCACAGACTGACCTGTCCTGAGTAAGAGGGAATCCTGCCAGCAGATGCCTTTGGACCTGGACTACCATTTTCTCCTCAATCTCAGCCTGCTGGCCTACATAGCAGATTTAGGGTTTACCAAGCCTTCCCAATCCCATGAATAAATCACCTAAAGCGAGTCTCTCTAAATGCGCATAGCTTGTTTATTCTGTTTCTCTGGGGAAGCTTAAGCCGTCCTTGGCTTTATACAGTGCTGCCGCTGTGGGTCCCGATATTCATTCTGAGGCATTGGAAACAGGCGAAACTGGATTGTAGTTTCTTGAGATTTCATTTTCAGGGTTTGGGATAAATTGTGCTACACACACACACACACACACACACACACACACACACACACACACACACGGGCACGCGTGCCTGTGAGCACGTCATGGTTTCCATGCAAAGTTATCTATTTCCTGGAGATTGAAAGTAATCCACCTGCACAGTGCACTCCCTTTCCATACCCAGCTCTCTGGTGCTGTTCCTTTAGATTTAGCATGCTTCCGGTACATCTGCCAGGCTGTAGTTTCCTTATCCATTTTAATCACATTTCTATCGGTGGGTGGTTTTATCTCATTAAAAAAAAAAAAGTATGTGTCTTTGTGTTCGTTTCTTCTTTTTTATTCTCTGGAATTGAATATTTAGGTACTTCCCCACCCTGTCCCACCCCCAGTCACACTCAGGTTACTGATGTAGAAGAAGCGTGAAGTAACAGAATTGATGTTGTACAGGACTTACTAACAGATTCACTTGGGAGTCACTAAGTCACACAAAGCAGACCTTATCTAAGGGAGCATTGTCTCCATAATACCCGAAAGATAAGCAGTGTGCTACCCAGGCCTGTTAGAGATGGCAGAAATTTAGGACGCCAGGATGTTTATTCACCAACATTGACCTCCAATGAGGCTCCATTTCCATAACAAAAGGAGACAACCCTGACTTACCAGCCACTAGGTCCATCCCCACAGCAAAGAACATACCTCTGCAGCGGTGGTTCCCAACCTTCCTAACGCTACGACCCTTTAATACAGTTCCTCATGTTGTAGTGACCCCCAATCATAAAATTATTTTCATTGCTACTTCCTAACTGTAATTTTTCTACTGTTATGCATCATAATGTAAATATCTGATTTGTAACCCCTGAGAAGGGGTTGCAACCCACAGGTTGAGAACCACTGCTCTAAGGGGCAGTTCAAGGGGTCAGCACAGGGTAGCAGCCACCTTTAAGTCCTGGTCTGCTGTTAAGTCCCCTGTGTTCTTATCAGGAAAAGTATAATTCTACCAGGTGAGCAAGATGACCCCCGGTAACAACTATTTGAAAAGAATAGCACTGGTAGATTTAAGAAATAATTCTGACAATATCTTTGCTGTGTAAAATCCCATCTGCCCAATTGGCCAGACTTGCAGTCTCCTGTCTCTGTTTAAATTGTTTAAAGTGTGACCTAGGGCTAGGACATGAATGAGATTTAAGGGTGACCGTGTTTGTGATGTACGTACGTTAGCAAAAACTTCTGTTCATGGCCACTTCCTCTTCTAGCAATAGCCAGAGCTGGACATGAGTTATTATTAAAGAGCTTTTCCTTTGTCGATCTCTAAGTATGACTTCTGACAGGGAAGGCTTATTAATTTTAACTCTAGAGAAGTATATACTAAGCAACAGGTACACATTGCAGTTCTCAATCTTCCTTTTTCTTTCTTTCTCTTTCTTTTTTGAGACAAAGTCTCCCTATATAGCCCTGACTGTCCTGGAACTCACTCTGTAGCCCAGGCTGTCCTGGAACTCACAGAGATCCACCTGCTCCTGCCTCTTGAGTGGTGGGATTAAAAGTGTGCACCACCTTACTCAGCTTTTCTTTTTCTTAAAGTCAACTCAAAATTCCCCCTTCCTTTCTATTCCTCCAAAAGCCACTGACTCTGGCCAAACAGGGTCAGTGTCTGCAGAGCTGGGGGGGTCTTCACGGGGCATAAAGGACACAACACAAGATGCTGCTAGCAACAGAACCACCCACGTGATGTGAGGGTGTCATCACAGGGGTGCAGGCTCCAGAACCGAGAGAGCCGGGGAAAGCTGGGCAGAAGCCTCACGCCTGTAACCCCAACGCTCAAGAAGCCGAGGCAGGACAGCCAGCCTGTCTCAAAATCAGAAGATGGGACGCAAGAGGAGGAGAAGAGGAAGAGAAAGCTGAAGAAGGTGAAGCAGACAGACTGCAGGGCACTGAGGGTCAGGTGTGGTGGGAAGGTGTCAGTGTGCAGAAGGTACGGCTGACGACTGTTATATGAAGGCTATGTATGCTAATAAATAAGTCTGTACAGAAAGGTTAATGGAAATCTTATCTTTCACCTTTGGGGAAAGAGTTCCAAATGCAGGAAACAGAGTTAGCACGAGGACTGGAGGGATGGCTCAATGGTAAGAGCACTGGCTGCTCCAGCAGAGGATCTGGATTTGACCCCCAGAACCCACAGGGCAGCGCACAGCAGTGTATAACTCACGTCCCAGTGTATCCAATGCCCTCTTCTGGCCTCCAGGGGCACAGACACACTCGGCGCACAGACATACATGCAGGCAAAACACTCATACACGTAAAATAATAAAATACATAAATCTCTCTTAAAAAATTTTTTAAAGAAAGTTACAATGAGCCACTAGTGTTGGAGCATCCATTTCTAAATATGGAAATATAGATGCAAATGTGCATACATTGGAAGATACATAGAAATCTCAGGAACTGTGTTCCACCTGTGAGTCCTTTGCCAGAGCCTGGGAACCAGGACACCCAAAGGCAGGAAGCTCACCCCATACCTAGATCTCACCTTCTAAATACCATCCTCACTAGGAGAAATGAGAAAACCCCTCCTTAGAAGCTGACTGACTCCGGGGTGTAACTTTTGAGATCTCCTGCCCCGCTAGAGATTGAGGGTACATTCAAAGAATGACAGACCATGTTTAGAGGAGCCAACACAGAGGATGCCAAACACCGGTCTACGACGTTTGCTCACCAACGGAGATAGTGACAATAATAAACTATATCTCATTTAATAAAGTGGGAAACTGTGAGTCTGGAGGGATACATGAGGAATGGGGTGCTCAATTGCCCTCAAAACATCACCCTGAAAATCCCTGTTAATTACAAAAAAAGGGAAGGCAGGGCCAGAACACATGCCCTCCACCCAGGGAAGAGGACAGGGCACAAAACAAGGGGCCTGCAAGAGCGTGAGGAGGTGACGGACACTCCTGTGATAGCCTCAAGGGTCATGGAACTCTGTGGAAACACCAGTCAGGCCCAGTGAAAGCTTAATCTACAAAATCGCTGTGATTTCCAAGAATGTGAGAGTCAGAGAGAGGAGGCAGTGCCCCAGGGTGAAGGGGACAGCAGATAAACTCCCACAGAATAAACTCCTGACTCAGAAATGACTGCCATTGTTGTAAAGGACATCCTGCAGACATTTGGTGAGATGCTAATGATGTATTGATGAGAATGTCCTGGCTCGGTGCAGGTGCATATAAAAGGCTGTAGGGGTAGGCTACTCGCACATCCCTTTCCTCTGCCCTACTTCTGGGCTGGGGCAGACATGGAAATAAACAAAGAAGGAGTCGTCATTCGGTGAGTTTGTTTTTTTTTCCAGTTTTTAGTTGTTTTTTAGTTGCGTGTCTCTGCTTTATATATTTTGACGTTATGTTATTTACTGCATACAGATTTATGATCATTGTATATTTGATTTACTCTATCCATTATCAAAATAAAACCTCTTTGCTGCATCTGACCTGCCTGGTCTCAAATCCTACTTAGCCCACAATTGATGCTAGGCCTCCGCTTTCCTTGTGTTTCTGTGTACTGGATTTAACCCCGCCAGCCCCTTGATTCTTTTGTGTTTGTTTGGTTGTTGTTGTGTATTATTTTGTTTTTTGGTTTTTGAGACAAGGTCTCACTGTGTAGCCCTGGTTGTTCTGGAACTCACTCTATAAACTAGGCAGTCTTTGGACTCACAAAGATCCACCTGCCTCTGCCTCCCAGTGCTGGTATTAAAAGTATGCCACCGTGCCCAGCTCCTTCTTATAAGGTAGCACCCTGGAAACTTTTTAAAATTTATTTATTTTACTTTTATGTGCATGAATTGTTTGCCTGTGTGTGTGTATGTTCACTACGTGCTGCATGTGTTGGATCCCTGGACCTGGGTCTCTGGATGACTGTGAGCCACCATTTGGGTGCTGGGACTCGAACCTGGGTCCTCTGCAAGAGCAACAAGTGCTCTTCTGTTGAGACATCTCTCCAGCCCCATCTTTTGGGTAATTTTGTTGTAATAAAATATTCCAGCTGGGTGGTGGTGCATGCCTTTAATCCCAGCATTTGGGAGGCAGAGGCAGAAAGATCTTTGTGAGTTCGAGGCCAGCCTGGTCTACAGATTGAGTTCCAGGACAGCCAGGGCTACACAGAGAAACCCTGACTCAAAACAAACAAACAAACAAACAAAATTCCATTTTGACCATCTGTGTGTGTACATACTCCTGTGTGCCTGTGCATATACGCGTATGGGTGTATACAGATGTGTTTGAGAATGTGTGTGCGTGTGTGTGTGTGTGTGTGTGTGTGTGTGTGTAGGCCAGTGGTTAACATGTGATGTCTTCCTCAGTCCCTCTCCACTTTATTTATTTAAAGATTTATTTATTTTATGAGTATGGATGTTTTATCTGCATGTATGTCTATGTACCACAAGCATGCAGTGCCTGAGGAGTCCAGCAGAGGGCATTAGATGCCTTAGAAATGAAGTTACAGTTACTTGCCAGCCACCATGTGCGTGCTAGAAAACAAACCAGGGTCCTCTGGAAGAGAAGCTGATGCTCTTAACGGCTGAATCATCTGCCCAGCACACTCTTATTCAGTGGCCTTACTCTGTGTTGACATGTGTCTTTTTGTAAAGCTTTTCATCATCCCAAACACTCCGTAGCCATTAACCAATACCTCCTCATTACCCAACACTCAGCTCTGGTAACCTCTGACCCACTTTCTGTGTCTATGAATTTGCCTGTTCTAGGCACTTCCTGTAAATGGGACCACACAGCAATTTGAGTAGTTCTCTTAGTTCCTTATTTTCAAGAGATGCAGGGGCAATAGTTCAGTGAGTAGTTCAATGGTACTGTGTGCTCAGCACACACAAGGCCCTGGACTTAATCCCAGGAGCAACAATAACAAGAAAGCTTTCTCATTTTAGCCTAATACGGTGGCATACACTTGTAGTCTCAGCACTAGGAGACTGAGACAGGAAGATGGCAAGTTCAAAACTATCCTGGACTGCATAGAAGAACCCTGCCTAAAAAAATGAAATAAAATGGTAGATATATGAGTGACTTTTCTGTTGCTGTGATAAAACAATGACCAAGGCAACTTGCAGAAGGGAGGGTTTATTTGGACTTGCAGTTCCATCAGGATAAAAGTCCATCGTGGGGGACTGGAGAGATGGCTCAGAGGTTAAGAGCTCTTCCAGAGGTCCTGAGTTCAATTCCCAGTAACCACATGGTGGCTCACAACCATCTGTAGTGAGATCTGGTGCCCTCTTCTGGCATGTAGGCAGAGCACTGTATACAGAATAAATAAATAAATAAATAAATAAATAAATAAATAAATAAATAAATAATTTTTTTTTAAAAAAAAGAAGAAGCCCATCATGGTTGAGAAGCATGGCAGCAGCTTACGTCATGAACTACAAGCAGGAAGCAGAGAGTGCACTAGGAATGCCTTGAGGCTTTGGAACCTTCAAGCCCATCCCCAGTGACGTACTTCCCCCATCAAGGCAACACTTCCCAAATTACTCAAACAGCGCCACCAACTGGGGGGACCAAGTGTTTAAACATCTGTGCCTATGGGAGGCACTGTCTTTCAAACCACCTACTACTTTTTTAATTCTCAGCCTTTTGGCTAAGATTAAGTATAGAATGGTATTTGATGTGTATTTGAGGGCATATTTTTTTTAAACTCTACATATATCTTGGCTGATGTCAATACAGTACACTCATTTTCTTTATTTTTCTAAAACTTCTGTAGCCATTCTCCATCAGAAATGAGGACAAGCGTTTGAAGTCAGTCTAATGTCCAGCCATATCTGTGCAGCTATAAAATAGAGCATATGGGACCAGGAAATGTGTCAAGAATAGAGAGAGAGATCATAGTGTGTGTGTGTGTGTATGTGTGTGTGTGTGTGTGTGAGAGAGAGAGAGAGAGACAGAGACAGAGACAGAGACAGAGAGACAGAGTCAGAGAGAGACAGAGAGAGAGAGACACAGAATGTAATACTTAGAGTTCAGGCTTGCTTGAAACTCACTATGTAGCCCAGGCTGGACTCAAACTAGCAGCAATTCTCCTGTCTCAGCCTCCAAGTGCTGGGGATTGGAAAGCCAGAAGTGTAATATACTGTGGGAGGCTGGGAAGTCCAAGATCCAGGACCCTGCATGTGGCAAGGACCACCCAG
Organism: Peromyscus californicus insignis; assembly: GCF_007827085.1. Classification (NCBI taxonomy): domain Eukaryota; kingdom Metazoa; phylum Chordata; class Mammalia; order Rodentia; family Cricetidae; genus Peromyscus; species Peromyscus californicus. Next base: position 101,925,327 of record NW_026294573.1, read on the forward strand.
TGGTAGAAGCACAGAAGAGTATATACCAAAGAGGGAAAGGGGAGGAAGGAGGAGGGAAGGAGGGAGGATGGAGGAGGAGGGGAACCGGGAGCCTGCATCCTATGCTTTCCTTTAGCTCCCCTTCAGCCAAGTGTTTTGTGTTCAGGGAAGCACAGGTGTCCTCTCATGAGACCTGCAGAATGATGGACCTACATTATCAGACCCCTCACCCTTGGAGTCCTCTCTGGGATGACAACCTGGTGGCACCTGAGGGGACAGCCTTGGAATTTGCTGTTCCTGTCTTGTCCCTGTGCTGTCCAGTTCTCTAAGAGGCGTCTACTGTGTGTGTCCAAGTCACAGGTCACTGCTGTGCTGGCGCAGCTTGTCTGCAGGGAACCCGGGGAGGGGGACACCTTAATGGGGAGAGCTGGGGGTCAGAGCCACAACAGGGACCTTGGCTGGTGCTGGACTGGAATCTGTCACCCAGGTCTGCGTCCTTTTGTCCCCAGCTCTAGATGGGACTCTGGAGCTCAGAAAGGAGATTCTTCCCATTTCCCCTGAGGGACGCTCTCCAGGAGCACTGGCAGGGGATGGCTGGAGGGGAAGAGGAGGGAGGGAGGGGGAGGAGAAGGAGGGGGAAGTGGTCAAGAGAGACTAAGCTGTGGCTTCAACGCTGGAATTGGCATCCGCCTCCCGGTGTTGGCCGGGACGGCATGGCCTAAGGACCGCTCAAGGTCCCATCTCCCAACACAGCAGATTGTTACCAGCCATGGTTGGGGCGGGGTGCGAACACGTTCGAACCCCAGCAAAATTCGGACTGTCCAGACATTTCTGTGAGGTGTTTGGCCGTCCGTCTGTCCATCCATTGCCCGTTTGTGTACTGAACTCCTCCCGCTGCTCCCTGGGGCTGCGAGCTCTCCACAACAGCAGAATGACTGCTTCCCTAGATCTAGAGCAGTGAGAGTCCACCCCGTGCTTCTCGCTCGCTACTCTCCACATCTATAAACTCCCCTCTTGCTTTTTTAATTTCTTTATCTTTTCCTCTGCGTTTTTGATGAGCTTTCTCAACCTTGACGGCTCCTACACTGATTGAATATTTTACACACCGATTCTGTTCCTTAATCTTTCCGAGGGATTAATGGCGGGTCTTAATTCTGTGATTACATTTCCAGACTCTCTTACAGAGTTTCCTTTTCTCATCAATTCGCTTCTCTTTTAAGCTTTCTGGAAATCTCATTCGGTGGCTGTATGAAAAGTATCTGTCTGTCCTCTTGTCCTTAAGACTGTCTGCTCTATTCCCCCAAGGGACTTCTAACCTAAGGACAAGGTCCAGTGGGGTTTGCCAAAGAGACCCAGAGCTGATGGGAAGACTCAAAGTGAAGCTTGTGGTTCGGTACCCGAGTCTTCACTTAGTCCATGGGAACCCGACTCCACTTCCCTCGCCTGCTGCCTTGCCTTCCCAGACAGAACGGACCATGTCCTCAAATGGGAGCTCAGATAAGCCCTTCCACCTTCCTCAGATGCTTCTGGCCCGGCATTTGGTCATGGAAACAAGCCAAGGCACCAGCACAGGATTCCTGGGCTGACAAGAGGGAGCTGCAGCTGTGGGGCTGCTCCCAGGTAGGCGAGCAGAGCACCCGCCCTGACGCCCGCCTTCCCTCCCTAGGAACTGGCAAAGGCAGATCCTTCTGGCAAAGGCAGATCCTTCCGGCCGGGCCTTTCTCCTCCAGTAGGAAGGGCTGTCGGGCTGAACCTAGTCACCATTGTCCCCTTAGGATACCCAGCCCTTTCACCAGCTTCAAGCCCCCACCCAGAGCCCTCCTTCAGGTTCTTCCCCAGAATCCTCCTCGCCTCAGCCCAGAACAAAGACGTTGGAACAAGTCCACAGCACAATCCTAATTGGCAGAGTCCTCAGGCGCCTGAGCCCAGAGGGGTCCAGAGGCCTGTTGGGCACAGCCAGGGGAGGATGACAAGGCAAACACCCTTAGCCAGCAGTAACACTGGCTCCACTCTGTATTGTAATGTATTCAAATACATCCCCTGAAGGGGTCTGCAGGCCCTCGGGGGCTACAGGAAAGTCTGTGGGGAAACAATTTCTTCTAATTGCTGAACCAGACACACCAATACAAACTCCGGCTTGAGTTTCCCATTACAGAGCTAAGACTCCGCAGTATGCCAGGGCCTCCCAAAGTAGTTGTCTCAAAGCACTATTTCCATAAAATGTTAATAAGTATTTCCAAAAATTGGATTTCAGTTAAAATAAATTTGAGCTGTGCACAGGACAGGTTTCCTTCCTACAGGACTCCTTAGCATCTTGAATGCTAATTGCCTATTGTTCAGTCCATCATTCCGCATATGCTCAGCATCTATTGTGTGCCAAGCATGGTGGTAATGAGATTTCCACAAGGTCCGGAGTCCGTAAGACGCTCCCAGCTGTGCCTGCCAGCACCTCAGCACTCAGTGCTGTGACATCACCTGCAAGCTGGTTAGACTCTCCAGGCCTTCCTCCAGGGCCACTGAATCAGAGTCTGCATTCTAACCCATGCCAGGCTGAATACACTGTACATGTTCAAGTTTTGAAAGCCCTGCAACACGACATTGTTATAGCTGAAGAAGGAAAGAAAGGCTGCCCTGGGCAACAGAGACCTGTTGCTGTGGAGCCCAGGTAAGACCGTGGGCAGTAGAGATGGGGAGGGACACCTTGTCCTTGGGTCAACATGGGCTCAGCAAGGGTGTGGCCATGAAAAGAACCCAGACTGTACCCTCAAAGACTGTACCCCTCAAAGACTGTACCCCTCATGAAATAAGTTAAGGACACAGGCGTTCTCTGTAGAAAACAACTGGCAGGCAGCCAGAGTCCCAGGAGGCTGACCCCCACTCCCCACTCACCCTGGCTTGCCTCCCTACACACAGCAAGGGGAAGACAGGGAGGTGACCTCTCTAGTCACTGACTAGCAGAAGACTCTGGAGACAAGAGCAGCTTTGTTTCTTGTCTGCTGCCTTGTATAGATTTGGTCAGAGGTGTCTTGGGAGAGAGGAAGCAATTATATTTGGTATTTACTGCCCTATACAAGATTCAGCTGAAAAATAATGTCATTTTTGTTGCAAAAAAAAAAAAAATCAATTGTAACAAGAAAAAAGCTTCTACACACAAGAAAATTCCCAGCTAGGGTCTGCACGTGAGCTGACACCATCTCTGCTGTCGCCCCCAAACTAAATAGGAGGCCACTGGACAAAGAACCCCGATGCAGGAACCAGCCCTTGGGGAAAAGGGATCCTTTTTCTAGGAACAGGTCCTATCAGCCAAAGCCCAAACCTACTCAGGGACAGGTCACCCCAGAGGACAGCGGAAGTGATCATACCTAGGCCAGGCAAAGCTCTGGGTCAGCACAGGTATCAGCAAGGGGACCAAACACATTCTTCTGACCTCCGTGACTCAGTTTCCTCTTCTGTATACTGAGGGTGTCACATTTTCTGGCTACAACATTCTGTGACTCCAACGTCTGGGCAGGGGCTGACCAACCAGCCCTGCAGACTGGATATATCAGTTATTTTTCTCATTTTTGTGAGCAAATACCTGACAAAAGTAGTGTGAGGGGGAGACGGTCCATCATGGTTTATTCGGGCTCACAGTCTGAGGGGAGATGGTCCATCATGGTTTATTCGGGCTCACAGTCTGAGGAGAGATGGTCCATCATGGTTTATTTATTCAGGCTCACAGTCTGAGGGGAGATGGTCCATCATGGTTTATTCAGGCTCACAGTCTGAGGGGAGATGGTCCATCATGGTTTATTCGGGCTCACAGTCTGAAGGGAGATGGTCCATCATGGTTTATTTATTCAGGCTCACAGTCTGAGGAGAGATGGTCCATCATGGTTTATTTATTCAGGCTCACAGTCTGAGGAGAGATGGTCCATCATGGTTTATTTATTCAGGCTCACAGTCTGAGGAGAGCTGGTCCATCATGGTTTATTCAGGCTCACAGTCTGAGGAGAGATGGTCCATCATGATTTATTCAGGCTCACAGTCTGAGGGGAGACGGTCCATCATGGTGGGATGGCAAGGTGCCAGGAGCACACAGGCACATTGCATCACTGTCAGGAAGCAGAGAGGCATGTGTGCTGCTCTTCAGCTCTGGTTCTCTATTTGTCAGTCCAGAGCTCAGTCTGTACCATGGTACTGCACACATATTGGGTGGATTTCCCCACCTCAGTCAACCTAATCTAACAACTCCCTCACAGATGTGCCTACAGGTTTGTTTCCATGGTGGTTCTAAATGCCATCAAGTTGGCAATCAAGATGAGCTGTTATACTGAATCAGGCTCTCAGGTGACTTCATAGCCCCAGGAGCTACAAATTATTTCTACGTTTTAAAGTCCAGTGGTGAGCCTAGTTCCAGGGAATTAAACCCAAATGTGGTGAGCATTCTTCTAGATAAATGGGCAGAACCAATCCATGAGAGGGAATTGGCTCTAATAAACCAAATATATGAGAAAGTCTGCAGCCATACCAGTAGCCAGACAACAATGCTAATAAAAATTATGAGTTATCTTTTTACAGTTATTGAAACAGTAAAAAGTCTATTTCAAATCCTAACGCCTGTGTTCACTATGACAATGGAATGGTCTCTCTCCCTCTGCCCTGATACAGTGTGCTTGCAAAGCTGAAAAGAATATTTAAAGTCAGTTTGGCAGTAGTATCAAACATCATGAAAATGCAGACTTCTGACCCACACATTCCACTCCTAAGAACTGGTCCAAAGAAAATAACTCAAAATAAGGAAAAAGGTTTCTGCATGGGATGATGCTGGTAAAGTTTAATGGGGGGGCAATAGAAAACCTGACCACAGAATGATCTTCCCATGGTCCTGTTCCATCTGCATGGTGTAGCTATTCCAGGATCATCCCCAACTCTCCTCACGCCACAGGAGGAGCCCGTCTCAGTCTGTATGGCTGGTCACTTGCAAAGCCTGGGCATGGTCCTTAGGTGTTTCCTGCCCCATGGACAGGGGAGGAGGGCAGGATAAAGCAGGCCTAGAACACAGCGGATCTCCCTGCCCCATGGACAGGGGAGGAGGGCAGGATAAAGCAGGCCTAGAACACAGCGGATCTCCTATGGTACCAGCATCTTTGTCTCCCAGCCCCGTGTCCACTCTTGGCTTCTTTCAGTTGTCTCCAGATCTTCTCCAGATCTTCCATGAAAAGTCTTTCTCCTTTCTCTTCTCTGCCTCTGCCTCCCCCCCCCCCCCATCAAAGCTCTTTTGGATTGTTTCTGTCACTTAAACCTTTCTACCAGATGCTCAGCAGAAATCACACCTTCTATTGTGGGATATTATTTTAACTGGATAAAGATGTGTTACATTTGTTTCTGCTGCAGAATGTCACTTTAACTGTGTGTTACTTTTATTTATGCTGCATTTGTTTAACAATGTAAGGTTGTGTGTTTAATTATATAAAGATGTGGTGCATCTGTTTCACCTTGCCTGCCTAAGGCACCTGATTGGTCTAATAAAAAGCTGAACAGCCAATGGTGAGGGAGGAGAGGGACAGACAGGGCTGGCAGGCAGAGAGAGTAAATAGGAGGAGAACTCTAGGTTTGTGAAAGAACGAGGAAGAACAAGAGAAGAAGGAGACTGAGGGAGACGCCAGGGCAAGAAGCCAGACGAACGCCAGACAGACAGACAGACAGACATAGACAAACAGTGAAAGTAAGACATATAGAAGTAAGAAAGGTAAAAAGACCCGATGTAAAAGGTAGATAAAGAGAAATAGGTTAATTTAAGTTAAATGAGCTAGCCAGAAACGAGACTAAGTTAGGCCAAGCATTCATAACTAATAAGAAGTCACCACGTCATGATTGGGGAGCTGGTTGGTGGTTACAAGAAAAAGCCTCGTACAGCCTTTAGTCATGCATTTGGTCTTTCTTTGCTCTAGGACGCTTTGGTCAGTCACATGATCGGGAAGGGAAAGGGAAGCACCTGCACAGAGCAGGACAGCTGCTGTGGAGCCAGCAAGACCCTCACTGCCCAGTGCACTATGCCCGGCAGATGGGGCGAGTAGAATGCATCCTCAACCTTTTTCCAGACAACATCCCATCCTAAGCCAAGGACCATCTGCACACACCAATTCCTTAAGACATGTGATGGGACCATTAATACAGACGGTGAACCTCCTAGCACTTGGAGGTAGAGGCAAGAGGATCAGGAGTTCAAGGTCATCCTTGACCATATAGTGATTTTGAGGCCACCTTCGGCTAAAGGAGGGTATTCTCAAAACAAACAAACAGATGGTGTGATATGAAACAACTTGAGGGGAAAGCGTTTTTTTAAAAAATCAGATACAGCATTTGGGAGACTGAGGCACACGGATCTTCATGATTCAAGAACTACCTGACAGGCAAGTGAAATGGCCAATGGGTAAGTGGCAGTTGCCTCCAAGCCTGAAAGACTGAGACAGTCCCCGTGCCCATAGGAGAGAACAGACTCCTACAAATGGTCTACACACACACACACACACACACACACACACACAGATTTAACTGATTCATTAATGTAAAAAGTTTTGTGCACACCTTTGATCCCAGCACTTGAGAGCCAGAAGCAGGTAGATCTCTGTGAATTCGAGGCCAGCCTGGTCTACATAGTGAGTTCCAGGACAGCCAGGGCTACACGAGAAACTCTGTCTCAAAAAACTATTTTAAAAAAGGGTTTAAGTCCAACCTGGGTTATATAATGAGATCCAGGTCAGCCTGAGCTGAAGATGCATGAGACCTTGTCTCAAAAACAACAAAACCGCCGGGCGGTGGTGGCGCATGCCTTTAATCCTAGCACTCGGGAGGCAGATCCAGGCAGATCTCTGTGAGTTCGAGGCCAGCCTGGGCTACCAAGTGAGTTCCAGGAAAGGCGCAAAGCTACACAGAGAAACCCTGTCTCGAAAAACCAAAAAAAAAAAAAAAAAAAACCCAACAACAAAACCTTCAGATTCAATTATCGACCGTGAGCTACATAGATCAAAATACACCAGAGAAAATACTCTCAGAAAGGAGATTTGAATCCCTCCAGCTGGAGAGATCAGAGGGGAAGACCAAGGAAGAGCGTCTGAATGGGCCTTAGACCACAGGAGGGGTTGGCACAGGCAGAAAAGTGCGCAGAAGAGCCTGAGAAAAGGCCTCACACGCAGATGGGCTTCTGGGGCAGGAAGATGAGAGGCCAGTGGAGTTCCTCAGGGACCAGCCTTGAAGCACAGGCGTCCCGCTGGCCGTCTTCAGACCTCCGCTTTCTGTTAGGTTCACACCAGGATCACATACTGGTTGTCATTAGCCTCTCTCATCCAGCCTGGTCCTCACCAAGCCCCTCCTCCTTGTAAATTCCACAGACAGGGGCGCTCTCAACTCCACCAGTAGGGGGCGATAGAGGTTCCCTTGGATTAGAGGGGAAAGGACCAGATTGCACATTCACACACTATTCAATCAGGTAATTCCACTTGTAAGTGTAAGGATTTCCCTTCTGTGCACTGGGAAATACCACCGAAAATGTTCCTACGAGCATTTGTCCATGATAGCAGAGTATCAGAAGCAAACTAAATGCCCATCACTAAAAGAATAAATGATATATAACATTTCTTGCAACAAAATATTATACAGCATGGAAACTGAATGAAGTAAGCTACAGATATCAACAGGCATAAATTCTAGCAGTAATACTGAGTGTAAAAGGCAATTCACAGGCTGAGCAGCGGCGGCGCACGCCTTTAATCTCAACACTCGGGAGGCAGATGTCTGTGAGTTCGAGGACAGCCTGGGCTACAGAGTGAGTTCCAGAACAACCAGAGCTACACAGGGAGACCCTGCCTCGAAAAAAACAAAACAAACAAACAAACAAACAAAGCAATTCACAGAAGAAAATATTGTACAGCCTGATAATATTTTATGAAGGTCAGCTGCAAGTATAAGCAGATATTACACAGCTATGCAATATGTACATATATGCTTAAATATGACAAAATGGTAAGGACATGGAAATGCCAGAATCTGAGCTGTGCTCACCTCTGAGAGAGGTAAGAAGGTAAAATAAGGAAGAGGCACTCAGACATGGGCAAGATTGACAGGAAAATTCTGGTTCCAAGATAGGTGGTGGGCCCATGAGAGCTGACTTTAATACCACGTTCTGTAATGAACACACATTATAAATAGTTTTCTGTATGTACACATAGACACATATGTAAAGTAACACAAGAACTCTTTTTTTTTTTTTTTTTTTTTTTTTGGTTTTTCGAGACAGGGTTTCTCTGTGTAGCTTTGCGCCTTTCCTGGAACTCACTTGGTAGTCCAGGCTGGCCTCGAACTCACAGAGATCCGCCTGGCTCTGCCTCCCGAGTGCTGGGATTAAAGGCGTGCGCCACCACCGCCCGGCAAAGAACTCTTTTTTTAAGATTATTTTATGAGTATGAGAGCTCTAGCTGCATGTACTCCTTTATGCCAGAAGAGGGCATCAGATCCCACTAGAGATGGTTGTGAGTCACCATGTGGTTGCTGGGACTTGAACTTGGGACCTCAGGAAAAGCAGCCTGTGCTCTTAACTGCTGAGCCATCTCTCCAGCCCGAGAACTCTTTCAAATGGGACATAAATAGCTTGTGACAGTAACTCACATCCTCAGGAGGTTTCTGTGGGCTCTCCTACAAACATGTCAGGGGCCGAGGACTGGGAGAGGACAGAACATTCTGGGCTGGGCTCCCACCAAGCACTCTGGTTCAGATGCTCCCACCCCCATTTCAGGTACTGAAGTCTAATCCCCACTGGGAAGTCTTAAGGTGGAAATTTAACTCAACTATGGTATACACAGAGGTAGGACATCTGGAGGTGGCTAGGATTCGGTGGGGTCATTAGCATGGGGTCCCCACCATTTACCAGAAAACATCTGCACATGCTCTCTGTCTCTTGCTGTGTGACACCTTGTACCACCTCAGGATTCTCCCAGCACGGAGGGTGTCACTCGACACACCTGAATCTCTAAAACAGTAACAAACTGCTGTTCTTTATAACTCATCTAGTCTGTATTGTGCAACGGCAACAGAAAATGAACAAGCACCCTGGCCCCACCGTGTGCCATATCCCCAGGAATGGGCATTCCTCAGTAGAGCCAGGAGGGCATGGCTAGGACCCTAGACCAGTTAGTCAGGGGAGGTAGTCACTATGCCCCTCAGTCTTGCTGTGTTGAGTGGGCTGGGTGCCTGGACGCAGTGGAGCTGTGGTCCTGCCCCCACCAGCCAGTGGACCCAGGACCAGTGCTATGGATCTGAAATGTCCCCCACAGACTCGTGTTTTGGGTGCCTGTTCCTGGTTGAGTTGCACTGCTTTAAAGGGCTGTGAAACCTTGAGGAGTTAGTCAACTGGCGGCGGTAGGGAAGGCCTTTCAAGGTTATATCTAGTCCTGCTCTACTACCATGTGAACAGTCACCCCAACACACTCCTGCCGCCGCCGTCGCATAATCTGCCGGCTGCTTGCCCCACCGTGAAGGACTGATCTCTCTGACATGGTGAGCTGAAACAAGGCCCCCCTCAGCTTGTTTCTTTCACGTGGTTTGGTCAGTACTTCTCAGCACTCAGTTTCTGGAACAGATAAATGGGGTGGAGCTAGTGACTGCCTCGCCAGGCTCCTGTAAGAAATGAATACTTGCACAGAGACCCTGGGAAGAAGCCACCCCCACACCTGTTGGGTGCAGTCTCTTTGCTGTTGACTCCGTGGTCTGCTAAAGGTTTCCAGGTCCCAACTCTTGGAGCCACAGATGTTACTTTGTCTTGGTGGTGTTGAGGGTTGAACCCAGGCCCTTGGGCACCCGAGGCAGGGTGCTCTAGCTGTCTCTATCCCTGAGCCGCACCCTGGCCCCCTGGGAATGTTACATTAGACGGAAAAGGGACTTCGAGGGTGGGGTGAAGTCAAGAATCCTGAGATGGGGAGATGACCCAAGGTTACCTGAATGGGCCTGTGATTTTAAAAAAATGCTCATAAAAGGAAGCAGAAGACGTGTCACCAGAGGAGGAGGCCATGTGACCTCCAGTGCAGACGGGAGTAACGTAGACACAAGCCAGGAGATGCTGCAGCTACCAGAAAGGGAGAGGCAGGGAGGTATCCCCCTGCTCAGGCATCCTGGGGAATAGGATTTAGCCCAGTAAGACCCAGCTTAGATTTCAGACTTCAAAACTACAAAGGCGTCAACCTCATCTTCTTTGGTCACTACAGTTGGGGGATTGTTAGAGCAACTGAAGAAAACCCCCCCATAGCAGGTCCTTCCTGTTCTCTCTGTAGACTGTAGATAGTCTGAATGAGGAGGTAAACTGAGGCCAGGCTATACAGGCCTTAAATGACAAGCAGGCATCAGGGAGCCCCATCCAGAGCAGGACCAGGCTGCAATGCAATCCCAAGACAAAAGCTCACCCCTCTCCGCTTCCATCTGTCCCTACATCCGCTGTGCCCAAACTGTGAGAGAAATCTTGAATTCTGAAGAGCTGTCCAGGGACACACCTGCTCCCGGTCCACAGAGCCTCCCTCTCCTGCTTCCCCGTGGCCTGTTCAAATGTGGAAGTCATCTTTCTTCTTGTTGCTCACATCGATTGACTATTCACCACCTGCCGAGCGCGGCTCTGACATCCTTGCCTTTGTTACTTATTTACAAATGAGGCACTGAGATGAAGCGACTTGTTCGAAGCTGCGTGGCCAGTAAGCGGCAGGGCTGAAATTTGAAGAGTCTGGCTCCAGGGCCTGAGACTCAGAGACTTGTGTCACGCCCCATTATTCTCTCCCACCTCGACATGTCCAGAGCCTCCCAGCCGTCCCCCATCACACCTATAGCACACTCCTGGGAATGCCTGCATCCCCTCCCCCAAACATCGAACTCCCCAGCCCCACGGCCAGAGACATTATCAGGACGTGAGACTAGGGAGTGAATGGATCCTTGAGATTGAAACCGCATTAGTGTCCTTACCAAAGAGACACCAGAGAGCTCATTTGTCCTTCCCATCAAGTGAGGCCATAGCAAGAAGATATGGTCTATGGACCAGGAGAGCCCTCACCGGACACGGTATCTGCCAACACCTGACCACCTTGGACTTCCTGGCCCGTGAGAAAAAATTTCTGCTGAGCCTGGCATGGTGACACGTGCCTTAATCCCATCACTCAGGAGGCAGAAGCAAGAGGATTTCTATGAGTTCGAGGCCAAACTGGTCTTTGTAGTAAGTTCCAGGACAGCCAGAACTACATAGAAAGACCACCCCCCCCCACCCACACACACAAACTATCAGCTAGCCATTATTGTTTTGTTACAATGGCCCAAATAATGCACATTCTCTCCTATAAATCCAGGCTGGCAGGTCAGACTGCCCTAAGCCACACACTAGGAGCTCCTGGAGCCGAGGACCGAGGCTGTTTTTTCCCTGCCCCTTACAGCAAGCCAGTGGTCAGCTCTACTCTTAGAAACCATTAGTAACCATTAGTCAGGGAACAGTTAAACAAAGCTTTAGATAGTGATAGAGGGAAGGCGGACAGCAAAGGCCCACACACTGAGCACTGACTCTGGCCATCCACAGGACTCTGTGGACACAAAAAGGAACTTTAAATGGTCCCCTGAGCCCCAGAAGCCCAAGATGTCTGAGCAGACAGATCTCAAAGCTGATTCCAAAAGCTTGGGGTGCCACTGTCGCCATGGCCCAGACAAACCCTGACTCACACAGGAAAATCCTAGTGAGGTCACACACACACAACAGAGAGTACCCCTGACAACCTGTCTTTGAGACTTGAAATCCACCACACCAGAAGGGCAGGCAGATGGTGACAGTGGCCAGCCGGGCCCTACCCACAGGCTCTTCCCCTCCACATTCAGTCAGAAGCCAGCTGAGTTGTGCGGTCTGGGCCCTAAAAGAGGCAGGAGATCCAGACACGGTCCCTGGGCACAGGGATTTCTCTAGCAGGTGGGCAAGGTGAATCACAGATGCCATCACTGTCCACTAACACTCTGAACCTGCAGGAGAAGGGAGACGGGCTGGCAGATTACAGCTTCCAAGCACACGTAGAACTAAACCTTGACTTTGCAGATCCAGAAACCAACAGCCAAGGTGGAGGGATCATGTATACAGTCACCCATTGGCAGGTAGCAAAACCAGGACTGGGAACCAGGACCCCTCCTCCGCTACTCATACCCACCCTTTCCCGGTTTGAAAGGTAGAAATCTTGGCAACTTCACGAGTACCTACTCTCCCTGACCCTTGCGAAGATTTGAATGACAACAGACAAAAGGATTTGATGGCCTCATTCCCAAGGCTCCCAGAGACAGTGGCCCCAGTCCTGGATCAGCCATGACTGTCACAGTCAGCTCAGTCTAGGACCTGCAGTCCAGAGAAGCACATGGCAGGGTCCCCCAGCACCAGTTCCAGGGGCAGAATCATGGCTCGCCCCACCATCATGGGGCCTCTTTCCCGGAGCCGATGGATACCCGAATGGGTCCCAGATGACTGGACACACAGGAGGGCACACGTCAATATTAGAAGAGTCCTCTACTTGTGCCAGATAGGAATCTTGGTCTTTCCAGTATGTGGAGGCTTCAGGTGAGTACAGGGGCTGTGTATGGACCACAGCCTGGGAAGCGCCTAGCAGTCTGACCCCAGTTTTCTCCTCTGTAAAATGGTGGTTTGGGTTCTGTAAGAACAGAGCGCAGGAGTGATGCAGGCCAGGCTCTCAGCACACTGCTCCCATGTCTTAAGAACTCAGCATTGGTGTCAGCTGGCAGCTGTATACAAACAGTGACCACAACTGAGGACTTCCTAGAGTAGACTGAGGCCACAGGTCCCAGACAAGATGTGCAGGATTCAGGTGGCCACAAGGGCTGGGGTTGGGGGGTGGAGGGGGGGTGCACTAGCCCAGGCTGAATCACACAGGACTGTGAGTAGAACAGACAGAGCCTGGGGCAACTCCACCAGCTCGGGGAGCAGACAATGAAGGATATAAATGATGGATGTCATAAAAACAAAGCCGGTGTCGGATTGGTGTCAGTTTTAGTGAAGAAAGTCAGCAACGCCCTGAGGCACTCCAACCCAAGTATCTAAACATATTGCTCAGATGCTCCCCGGCACCTAGTGCAACGTGTAAGACCATCAATTTTTGTTGGATGAAAGAAAGAATGATTGGTCGGGCGGAGGTCCGACCCCAGTTCGACTCAACTTGGTTTTGCTTGTTGCTTCTAGATTTTTGTTATCATCGTCATCTGTTTGTTCTGAGACAGGGTCTTGTCATGGAGCCCAAGCTAACCTCAAATGTTCGGTCTGTCTACTTTCTCTTTTTTGGTGGTGCCAAGGATTAAACTTAGGGTCGCACATGCCTGAGGCTAGCACTCTGCGGCCGGGCTTCACCTCCAGCCCTGTGGTTGTTTTACATAATGAGCTTCTGTACTGATTCTCTTTTTAATCACAAATTTTTTAACTAAAATAAAAATCCAATAACCCTTTTACAGCTGGGAAAACTGAAGTCAATAAAGGCAGAGGCACTTGGTCAAGGCCCAGAGTTAGGCAGCTGTCCCAGATCCAGGCCTCCTTCTCTACCCTGTTAGGTGGTCCTCCAGGATGCTGAGGCTGTGGCCAAGAGCTGGGGTTTGATTGGGGCTGAGGTAGGGGCCGGGGCCTGGTGCCAGAGGGTAGGACGGCCAGGCTTCACTCTCTCCCACTTCCAGCTCTCCCACTGCTGAGAACAGAACACAGCCTGTCAAAGGTGGTACCTAAGATTTACACACCAACGCATTCATCATCATGCTATTTGTAATATTGAAAAGTTGGAAATGACCCAGAAACACGCTCATAAATTATGCCACAGCCTTTCAGTGGACTGTAAAGCAGACACCCAAGTTCATCTCTCTGGAGACTGTTAAGCACAGGCACTGGGGAAAGCTGACCCCAATTTTAAAATAGTTATTCTGCGGAGGCTTGGGACGTGGCTAGCAGGTAGTCTTTGTTGTTGTACATGTGGGTCCACCCCTCCCAGGTTTTGTTTTTTCACAATAAATGTAAAACTATGAGTGTGAACAGAATTTAAGATTTCCTGCTCAGGCCGAAGGGTCCCTTCAAGGGGCCAGCCTCACCAAGCCCTAATTTTCTAGATGCCCATGCAATGTCTTCTTTCTCACCCTTGTGTTTCCAGACCCTGGGGATGTCTCAGCTTAACACAGACTCAGCTTTTAATCTATCTCACGACTCAGTCAACACATATTAATAGACTCCTTCTTAATTAGTGAGCCAATCATTAAAAATTCTGAAGGTGTCCTAATACTTATTTGCATTTAGGAAAATGCAATTCAAATGCTCAGGATTTAAAGCCCCAGAAGATACTGTTTGAGTTTTCATGCTCTCTAGCTCATCCTTCACATTCTAGGAAGCAATGTGCCAGCTCTTCTTCCTGCAGAGACCTAACTGCCTTTTCTCCTCTCCACTGGGCTTATCACTGGTATTAATAATCTCAGGCGTGTGTGTGTGTGTGTGTGTGTGTGTGTGTGTGTGTTGCCTGTATGGATGTATGTGTACCACATGCATGCCTGGTCCCAACAGAAGCCAGAAGAGGGCATGAGATCCCCTGACCCTGAGTTACAGACAGTTGTGAGCTGCCAGATGGGTGCAGGGAATCAAGCCTGGGTCCTCTGGAAGAGCAGGCAATGCTCTTAACCACTAAGCTATCTCTTCAACCCCAAAGACGTGACTTTGAAAAAAATCACCTGACTTCTCCCAGCTCCAGTTTCCCCTTCTGTAAAGACATTTCCAACTTGTGACCCCTAGCATCTCAGTTCCTTCATGCAACTAGCACCTTCATCTGTCTCTGTTACGAGGAATACGACACTGCAGACCAGGTAAGTTCTAAAGAAAAGTTCGTTTTATTTTAGCTCATGGCTTGGGTTCAGGATTGAGAGAATGCATCTTCCAAAGGCCTTCTTGCTGGTAGAGTTCCAAGGTGGCCTGGGGCACCAAATGGCAAGAGGAAGGATGCACTTGAGAGACTCGGGCCAACAGATTTGTACTGAAGAACGGCTTTGGAGCTAACGAGAGCCTGCTAATCCATAAGTCCGTTAGTCCCACGAACAGGCAATCTATTCCTGAGGGCAGCGCCCTAACCACCCGTGGGGTCTGACTTCCCAGGATCGCATGCAGACTAAATTTCAAGTGGAGTTTCAGACAGGCAAGCGGCCGATACTTCCTAATTGGACAGTTTGGAGACTCTGCATCCCATGGGTTGGCTGCTTCCTGCATCATCTCGGGAGTGTTCAGAGAGGCGGCAGCGTCCTTTAAAGGAGGTGCTGAAACAGATTGGGCATCCTAAATGGGCAAATCATTAAACCATTATCTAATCTTTATGGGCTCTTGGTGCCTCATTAAATGTCCAACTCTCCCCCCACCCACCCATTCTGAATCCCAGTTTTCCTTCCCGAGAAGCTCTTCTGAAGAGTTCTGATTGCACTGTAAATTACAGTGTTGAGGTTTCTGAAGACACTTCATCTTGTGCTGTGGTGCCCGTGTTTTTATGGGCTATGGATCCTGAGAGGCTTCACTCTCTCCATCCCCATGGTTACTAGAGAGGGCCCAGCAGAACAGCTTCCCTGGAGCCCAGCCTCGGTCTATACTGGTGTTTGTCCCATTACGGGAATGCAGTCAACTCTCTCAGTAGAGAATCAAATCAAGGGTTCTCAGCTCTCCTCCCAACCTGAAGCCCAGATCCTGCCTTTTTGAGGCTGAGCCAACTCCTTTTAGATGTCTTCGCTCCTCCTAGGAATTCAAGGGGTCAGAACCTTGTGCCGGCATCAGCTCAGAGAAGTAGCTGTGGTGACTGGCCAGGGGAAACAGGGAACCATGAGAACAGAGGGTGGACAGGAACCAGGCTCCTCTCAGCTTACACCTGACGCCCAGCTCAGCAGTTCTACGTCTGATTTCTGTGCTCAGAATATCTCCACCACCCATCTCTGGTCATTCAGTCCATTACTTGACATCTTGGCTTGGGTTCTTCCAGATATTGAACATAAAGATAAGAATTAGAAGTATTTACTCAAGAGGTGAGCCCAGAAAATGCCTGTTGGGGAAGAGGGTGTAGGCAGCGCAGAGACATGGTTCAGTTTGGATTTTCAGTGTCCTCTAGAAGGGGACAGCAGCCTAGTAAGTGAGTTTTCCGTCACTGAATCCCGTCTTCAAAGGGGATCATGGCTGCACTGTCTTCCTCCACTCTCTTTGCCTCCTGGCCATGGGGTGAGCAGTTTTGATGTGCCACACATTACTGCCATGATGTCTACATGTTTGTCTACAGGTTCAGTCTTCAGCGCAATGTGCCTCCATGCCCCAGACCCCAAAGCAGGAGAGCCAACCAATCATGAGCTGGAACACTGAAACTGTGTGTGAGATAACCTTTTTTCTTTGTAAGTTGATTGTCTTGGGTGTTTATTATAGTAACAGGAAGCTGATGAGCAGATAATAAAGCATATGATGTCAAGTTCCCATGCTCTAGGGAACTCTGGGAAGTAGTGTGAAATACACACCTCGAAGTTTTCACCCCACACTTCTCAGGGGCAAGGAGCTGGGAATGCACGACAGTCAGTCTGATGTTAGGACTGCCGAGAAGGTACTTTTAATCTCCAGTGCTGTGGCCTGCCTGAGGTCCTGGCAGGCGAGATAAATCGTCAGTCCAAGAGCTTTTTGGAAATCAAGTGTTGGTCACAACGGTCGGGGACAGTTTACCTGCCACATCTATGTAGGTAGCCATTGCACCTGCCACATTCTGTGCAGTTAGTCCGGCAAGAAGGACTAATTTGGGGACACTGGGACGCCAGACGGGGAAGCCAGGTGCCCACGCAGAGTGGCTCACAGGGTTTTCTCACGAGGTTTGATGGTGTTTTCCATATTCTGTGCCCCTTTGTTCCCAGGACTCAGGTAATGCACCGGCTTCCTGGTGAAGACCGGGATAACCCTGAGGTGCAGGTTCTATGTGGCTTCCCAGAGTTCCCAGTAAGAGGCAATACAGGTCACCCACAGTGACCACTTGCAGGATCACATCTCAAAGCAACTCTCCGGTCCCTGCCCTTTTTTCTTACTCTCCTTCTGAGTCTCCTGGGATTGCCTTTCAGAGAAACTGTTTGTCCTCAAACCTTGGCCTCAGGCCTTCCTCTAAGAGCCTACCTTCATCAGCAGGCAATTTTGCCCAGTGACACCAGAGCACTTTCTAGAGAAGTCATATGCAAAACAGAAGAATACAAAGATGGCCGCTCTTTACAAATCACACACTGTTTATCACAGTTCTAACCAAAATCGCAGTGGAACATGTGCTACGTTTTTATGAGATGGAGTCTCACTATGGTGCCTGCAGTAGTTTGAATGTAATTGACCCCCATAATCTCGTAGGGAGCAGCACTATGTGGCCTTGTTGGAGTAGGTGTGGTCTTCCTGGAGGAAGTATGTCAGTGTGGAGGGGGGCTTTGAGGTCTCATATATGCTCAAGATACCACCCAGGGTCTGAGTCCACTTCCTGTTGCCTACACAAAAAGTAGGACTCCCAGCTACTTCTCCAGCACCATGTCTGTCTGCATGCCACCACACTCCTGGTCATGATAATAGACTGAACCTCTGAAACTGTAAGGTGCCACCTCAATTAAATGTTTTCCTTTATAGGAGTTCCCATGGTCATGGCGTCTCAGCAATAGAAACCCTAACTAAGACAGTGCCCAAGCTGGTCCTAATTCCTGGATTCAAGCAATGCTCCCACCTGGGCCTTCCAAGCAGCTGAGGTTACAAGTAAATGTTGCTGCTACAGCTCTTCCCCCTCCTCCCCATCTCTTCCTCCTCCTCCACATCTCTTCCTCCTCCTCCACATCTTTTCCTCTTCCTCCCTCCTTCCTGTCTCTTTCCCCCTCCTTCCTCTCCTCCTTATTTTTATTTTTTTCTTTTTTAGACAGGGTCTCACTATGCAGTCTTATGGCCTCAAACTCACTGAGATCCATCTGCCTCTGCCTCCTGAATGCTGTGATTAAAGGAGTGCACCACCCCCCATTCCCCCACACCCTGCCCCCCACCTCTACCTTCTCCTTCTTTTTGGTTTTTAGAAACAAAGTGTCCCTCTGCACCCCCCACTGGTCTGAAATCACAGCAATCTTCTTGCCTTAGCCTGCAAAATCCTGGGATTGTTGGCATGAGCCACCAGGCCTGGCTTAAAAACCATCTTTTAGTTAGCATACTGTTTCCTGATGCTACCACAGCCTGTTCTTCTTCTGCAGGTCTGGAGGGCCAGCAGTGTGAGATAAATGTTAGGGAGCCGAAACCCAGGTATCTGAAGGTTGGCGGGAGGTGGGGGGGTGGGGGGGGGTGGGGTGGGGGGGCATAGCAGAGCAGCTGCTGCTTCTGCCTCCTCTGCCTTTTGGAGGCCACCAGCACTCCTTGATCTGTGGCTACCTGACTCCAGTTTCTACTCCCATCCCTAGTGGTCTCTCTCCTAATCCTGTCTTCCTGTCTCCCTCGTCTAAGGATCCTTGTGGTCACACAGGGCCCATCCATATGACCCAGAATGACCTTCATTTCTCAAAGTCCCTCAGTTAGCCACATCTGCAAAAATCCCTCCTGCTATGCGAGGCACTATATTCAGAGTATTAAGATGTGGATATCTTTGGTGGGGAAAGGGAGAGAAAGAGAGATCATTATTCACCCCACCACCATCAGCTCAGACAAATAACTGAGCTAAAATAGCCAAAAAGTCTTTGAAAAATAAGAAATAATAAAGGTAGCCTTGCCGTCTTACACACGTTATAACCCTGATCATTGAAAACACACACTGTATGGGAAAACATATGAGCAGAAGCAGTGGAATGGACATTGATCCAATTATATGTAAAAGTCATTTTAAAGTAAATGCAGTAGATCAAACAAGCGGGAAAGGCATGAGAGACTTATTTACCCCGTGTCTCAGCCCGGCCACTACTCACGGACAAGTCGATCCTGCTGTGGCTGAGATCTGAAAGAGACTGCATTGGCTCCTATTTTAGACGCTTGTTACCCAGCTGGTGTGATCTTTGCGGAGGCTGGACCTGTCTGGTGGAAGTAGGTCACTAGGGGAGGGGAGGGAGGGCCTCTGGAGGCTGGACTGTCCCCTGATTCTGGGTCCATCAGGATGGACCACTCTGGCGGCCAGCGTGCCTTCCCCACTGGGATAGACTGAGACCCTTGGAAGCCATGAGTCAAAATGACTCTTCCATGAGTTGTTGTTTCTGTCAGGTGTGTGGGTCACAGCAGCACAAAGATCACTACAGTCTTCACGATTTAAAACAAAACTTAAGATTCGTTGTGTTTAAGATTCCAGCCAATAAGATACTAGAAAAATATAACTACAAACATGTACTGGCTTTTAGTGTTAAGGAGGATTTCTTAGTTTAGAAACAATAAAATTGTCAGGTGTGATGGTTCATGCCTGTGATCCCAGCGCTTGGGGGACTGGGGCTGGAGGATTGCTGCGAGTGTGGGGCCAGCTTGGCCTATATAGTGGTATCCTGGGATACAGAGTATGAAACTGCTTCAAAACAACCTAATTACTTACTTACATACATACATACATGCAATAAAATTTATACTAAAAAAAAATCCCTAAACTTGAGTATATAAAAAGCTTTTGTCTCCATATTGAGTTAATAAAGTATGAACAGACAATGCAAACAAGAAAAAGTGTTCAACATCAAAAATCATCAGAAAAAAAAAGGAAATTATGATTACAATGAGATACTGCTGTAGCCCACCAGAGTAATTAAAATTTAAAACCCTTTTTAACACCGTATGTTGGCGACGCTGTGGAGAAACTGAAAACACACTCGCTGCTGGCGGCGGTAGGAGATGGCGTCTCTCCCTGGAAAACAGCAGGGCAGTTTCCAGAGCAGTTAAACGTGCACTTCCAATAAAATCTACCTCTCTGTGCTTTGGTGTTTACCCAAGATAAGTAAGAATGGACGTTCTCAAAAAGGTTGGCACAAGAAAATCCACCTGAGTATTATTCATAGCAGCAAAAAACTCTAGAAACATCCGCAGTGTCGATCCACAGGAGAAAGAATGCACACACTGTGCCGTGTTCACACAACGGAATGTCACTCAGCAATAAAAAGGAATGGAGCCCCATCAGGAAGAACGTGGGTATGTTCAAACACATTATGTCGAGTCAAAGAAGCCAGATGCCGAGGAGTCCGACTTCACAGTTGATTTTATGTGAAGTGCTGGAGCAGCGAGGCTGATCTATGGTGATAGGAATCCGCCTCCAGCACAGCAGGGCAGACCGAGATTGGGTGGGAGGGACACGGGAAAATGGCCAGGGGAACAGAACCATTACGTGTCCTGATAGACACATGGGTTACTCTGGAATGTACGATGATCAGACCTCATCCTAGACTTCAGCAACAGTGAAGTACTAAAATAAAATCAATAAATGTAAAGATAACTGGTAAATGAGATATCAGATTTATGGGAAATATGACCAAATCTGGTAGCATAAATGTGAATTTCTCAGCAAGAAGTGAATACATAGACATGGACACACACCACCAGTATAGAAAGCAATAATAAATTGGATATACCATATGTAGAGGCACAGGTCCATAATCCTAGCACTTGGAGGGGTAGAGGTGTGCGTATGTGTGTGTGTGTGTGTGTGTGTGTGTGTGTGTGTGTGTGTGTGTGTGTGTGCTGTGTTTGAAGCATCCTGGGCTACACAGGGAGGCCCTGTCTCAGAACAAACACATGTTCTGGATCTATACCATACAATCAGACATACATGTATGTCTACACACATGCTTATATGAAAAGTCATAAATAAAATCTCTTTATATGTGAAAATTAATAATAAAATAAATACTAACTCGAGGCTGGAGGGATGACTCAGTGGTTAAGAGTGCATACTTCTCTTGCTGAAACCGGAGTTCAGATTCTAACAGCTGTGCTGGGTGCCTCACAACCATCTATAACTCTAGGTCCAGAGGATCCAACACCCTCTTCTAACCTCCACAGGCACCTACACATGTGCACAAATCCCCCCCCCACACACACACACATAATTTAAAATAAATCTTTTTTTTAAAAAAGAAAGAAACGCAGTGTTAAGTAGATCTAGTTAACTGTTGAACAAAAGGTGAAACTTGATCACTGTCTAATGAGAGGAGATGGCGGGCCTCGCTCATCCCAGCCTCTATCCGCCCAGGGCCTCCCTCATCCCAGCCTCTATCCGCCCAGGGCCTCCCTCATCCCAGCCTCTGTCTGCCCAGGGCCTCCCTCATCCCAGCCTCTGTCTGCCCAGGGCCTCCCTCATCCCAGCCTCTGTCTGCCCAGGGCCTCCCTCATCCCAGCCTCTATTCGCTCACAGCACTCCCCTGGTGGCAGTGCTGACACACTCACATGGGCCCCTCAAAGCACAACCAGGGCTGCACTGGTCACCATCGTCAGCGTGAAACAATCTACAATGACGTGAAAGAGAATCTCAATGAGAAATTATCTCGATTACATTAACTGATGTGGAAAGAACCAGGCTAAAAGTGAACAGCACCACTCCCAGGGTTGGGGCCCTGGATTGTGTAAGAGAAGAGCAGGCTGAGTATCAGGCATGTGTGCACCATTCTCCACTCACGGCTGTGGCCACAACTAGCTCTTTCAAGTCCTTGCTTTGGCGTCCCCAAAATGATAGACTATAGCCTGGGACGGTAAACTGCCATGGACCCTTTCTTCCCTAGGCTGCTTTTGGTCAGGGTAGCTTATCCACCACGGGAGCCAAACGGTCACGAGGGTTCCGAAGAGAAGCTCAAAGATGAGGCCCTTGCAGCACCTCATTCTCTGTGTCGCCTGAGATGTTCACCCTGGCTCACAGCTTCCCACAGCTCCATCTCTGCACCCCGACTGTAGTCTGTTAGCCCTTCATCCTGTTTTCCTGTGTCTCCACGCCATCCCATCTACGTCCTTCCCACCGCTTCCTCCCCCGTGTTCTCCCATGCAAGGTTAACTTTTCTAATCTGGTGGCAGTCAATAATATCCCAGAAGGTCACGGGGCCGGTGGAGAGAGAAGTTTCCCAGATAAGACAATGTCTTATTTCCCGTGTAAAGGGATGTACTATCCATCAAGTGAGGAGAGAAGAGGGAATAGGGAGATCTGAGAAGCAAAAACACTGTTAATAAACAAGTATATGCTAGGACATTCTACCACTCGGGCAATTAAAATAGAAAGGAAACTAAGACATGACTTCTTAACTATAAAATTAGCAAAAGGGAATTTGTATTAACAATACCAAATGCTGTGCATTGTTTTGTCCCTTGAGAAGGCCATCAGTCACAAGAATGTTCACATTGTTAAGCCAGCCATCCCTCTTCTAGAACGGGACATTAGAGGAGGCTGTCTAAGAAGACAAGAGAAAGACATTCACAGTTGTTAGAAAGTAACATCCAAGTAACCCAAAAAATTAAAATACCCGAACAAGCCGGGCGGTGGTGGCGCACGCCTTTAATCCCAGCACTCGGGAGGCAGAGCCAGGCGGATCTCTGTGAGTTCGAGGCCAGCCTGGTCTCCAAAGCGAGTTCCAGGAAAGGCGCAAAGCTACACAGAGAAACCCTGTCTCGAAAAACCAAAAAAAAAAAAAAAAAATACCCAAACAAAACTGGGTATTCTGTAGGCCTCATTATGCCTAGATGGGGTGATGGTGCACACCTGTAGTTCCAGCACATGGGAGGCAGAAACAGAAGGCTCCCTGTGAGTTCTAGCCCAGCCTGGTCTATACAGTAAGTTCCAAGGCCAGCCAGGGCTACATAATGAGATCCTGTCTTCACAGAAAAAGTACGCCTTGAGAGAACCAAAATCCCCGGGGAAAAGGCCATCAGCCACAGCCATGATTAAACTAATTAAGTAGTAAGGTCATTCCATGTCATCCTTCAAAGAAAGATTAGTGTTTTCATTAATGTCACAATGGCACGCTTGTTTACTATTGTGGAGATGTAAGTTTTGTGACTTTCTGAGCATTATGCAGCTAACCAACATTATTTTAATAGATGGGCCCACAAGGTGGCTCAGCAGGTAAAGGGACCACCAAGGCTGACGAGCTGAATTCTATCCCTGGGACCCACACGGTGAAGGAGAGAACCCACTCCTCTGACCTCTGCACACGTACACACTCTCTGTCTCTGTCTCTCTATCTACCTCTGTCTGTCTCTGTCTCTCTGCCTGTCTCTTTCACACACACACACACACACACACACACACACACACACACACACACCACACACACACTCATACTCCAAAAAAGGGGGCTAATAACAGCTGTGTGTTTCTGGCTCAACCTCTGCAATCATAACATTCTTGTGACTCCTTTGAAAGGCAGTTTAGCACTACCAATCTCACTTATACACAGATGCTTCTCAACCTACAATGGAAGTTATGTCTCTCTCGAAGCCCCTAATAAATTGAAGACACACTAAGACAAATCCCTACCTACCAAACGGAACAGCAACCCGGGGTCTACAGGCTGGTTTTCATTCTGGTCCCGTGCCTGACAGCAGCTTGCCACTGCTGCCCAGCACCCGGAGAGGACCACACCAAACACCACTAGCTCAGGAAAGATCCAGATTCAAAACTGAAAGTACAGTTCCCTGTGAAGGCATGTCATGTTTGCTTCGTGGTAAAGGAGAAATCACCAAGTGAAACTACCACAGGTTAGGGACCAAGGTGTGTATGCAAACTCTTGCATAATTCTATTACTTGGAATTAAAGGTACAAAAGAATTCCTTCTGTGAACAAAGGTGGATTGTATAAAAGGTACATGAATTAACAAGTTGTCCACTGGCGTCCACAAGTTGTCTTCTGACTTCCATTCACACATCATGGAGCCACCTTACAGATATTAAATAAATAAATAAATAAATAAATGCAAATTTTCTTTTTTTAAAAAAGGTGCATTAAAGTTGTTTGCATTTAGGTTTTTGTTTGTTTTGTATTGTTTTGGGGAGTTGTTTTATTTGAGGCAGTGCTAGGAATCAAACTCAGGGCCTTGCAAGCGCTGGGCAATCCCTCTACTGCTCTACTGCATCCCCAGCACTCCAAGTGTTTGTTCATTCGTTCGTTTGTCTGGAGACAGGGTCTCATGTAGCCAAGGCTGACCTCCAACTCCATATAGCCCAAGATGACCCTGAACTTCTAATCTCCCTGCCTCTAACTCCCAAGGTCTGGGGTTACAGGTGTGTGCCGTCACATGGTTTTATGCCATACTGAGGACTTGGTACATACTAGGCAAGCACTCTACCACTGAGCTACATCTCCAACCCACTAAAGTAGTATTTTTAATGGCAACAGATGAGGAATGACAGGATGTCCCCATATCAGAGCCTGTTGCATCCCTGAAACAGAAATCATCTTGTTCCTGAAAGGGAAAGGACTCCACCTGTGCTGCTGAGGAGCTAGCCCCAAGAGGTGCAGTGAGGGCAGGAAGCGAGGGGCAGGATGGTGCTGGGTGACATCCCCCTGGTTTATTTTAAATCCATGCCTATACGTACCTGTCCATGCATTAAAAATCTTCAGAAGAATTCCCAAGGAAATGCTAAAAAGCAGTTGCCTGGGAGGGTGGGTGGGAGGGGGATGGAGCAAACTTCTGTTTTCATCTTTCATGGTCGCTTGAGTCGCTTTCATTCTGTTTTGTCATTGTATTGTTACTTGTGTATGGTGATATTTTATTTGTATTAAAATGTTATTTGTATGTTAATAAATAAAGTTGCCCAGGGGTCAGAGCTATTAGCAAGTCATAGGAAAGCAGGGCAGTGGTGGCGTACGCTTGTAATCCCAGCACTTGGTAGGCAGAGCTGGGTAAGTCTCTGTGTGTTCAGGGATACAGCCAGTATTGGATACACATGCCTTTAATCTCAATACCAATCATGGAAAACCTGGAGGCCTATACAGACAGGTCATGATGAGGCGGTCATGTGGTTGGGTTTACAACCAATGAGAAGGCAGGACAGGAACTCTATATAAAGACTTTAACACAGGGGTAGCTCTGGTTCGGAGAGGTAGGACCACTGCAGGAGGAAGGGTAAGGTTTTAGCTCTTAGCTCTGACCTCTTGGCTTTCTTCTTTGCATTGGTTCTGTGTTTCTTATTTAATAAGAAGGTTGGTTACATCTACACTTGTGTGGTTCAAAAACTGATTTTAAAAGTACTCAGATATTATACAACATTGCAGGTCGACATTCAGTGATCAAAACAATAAAACAAGATGGGCCCCGTGTTCTGCATGTTGTGTTTGAGGCAGGGTCTTTGTACCCAAAGATAATCCAGATGCCTCTGTCCAGAACCATTAGCCTTTCCCTTAGTTGCTGGCTCCATCAACACAGGTGTATCCCCTCCCCCATCAAGACAAGATCCTGGAGAACCTGCCTGGCTCCTGTGCTCACCTTCCTGACATGGACCCTGGAAGGAGGGTTTCATCCTACTTATCCTGGCTTTTGGAAAGTTCTCCAGTGGTGTTGATAGGCCACAGACTTCCCACCGCCCTGTCCTTGGAGCTCTCCTCAGCTCATGGCACCCTTATTTTTTATTTTTATTTATTTATTTATTTTTTTGATGTCTCCTCCTGGCACTTGGCTTGGCCCTCCCAGACTCTCCAACTCCTGGAACATGCTGGCCAGTCTTTGCTTGTTCATCTTGCCTAAGCTCGGGCAGAACATCTCTCTCGGCGGCCTCATCTGCTTCTCTAACTGCAGAATCACCGCTCGTGTGGAGAAGACACCTTGCCACAGCCCATGGGTGCTGGACTCTTTCTTGACCCCGCGTGTCTCCCCAGGAGAATCCACACTTCTTCCTTGAGCAAATCTTCTTCCCCCGTTCCCGCAGCCACAGTGGCACTACCAGTCACGGTAGCCGCCCTTCCCTGCACTCGGGGCTGGGATACTTTCTACACCCAAGGCTGATAAACCGGAGTTCTCCCAGGACCGTGATGCGGGCAGAACAGCCTCCTTCTGCCCACTGTATGAACTGAGCGTGTCCAGTGGAGAGTCAACGGGCAGAGTAAAGGCAAAGATCAGAACTGACAGACAGAAAACAGGCAGATGCTATCGACATCAGTGAACGTCACCAGCCCTCTTAATGGAGCCATTTCTAATGCCATCCTAGTGGTACCCAGACTTCCCTTACACATGACATAAACCGCCTCCTTCATTCCAGCCTCCCTCCCTCCCTCTCTTTCTCTCTGGTTTTTTGAGACAAGGTTTCTCAGTGTAGCGCTGGCTGTCCTGGAACTTGTTACGTAGCCCAGACTGGCCTCAAATTCGAACTCCGCCTGCCTCTGCCTCTCAAGTGCTTCCATCAAAGGCATGTGACACCACCACCCAGCTAGAGTCACACCTCTTAACGCCAGAAAAACACTGTGATAGTCTACCAAGCCTCCGCCTGAGACTGTATTTTTATTGCTATGGTTGGTAGACAGGTTGATTGACAGAAACAGGATCTCTAGCCCAGGTTGACCTCAATCTCCCTATGAAGCTGAGGAGACCTTGAACTTTTTTGTTTTTGTTTTTAGAGATAGGGTTTCTCCATGTAACCCTGGTTGTCCTGGAACTAGGTCTGTAGACCAGGCTGGCCTCAAACTCACAGAGATCTACCTGCCTCTGTCTCCTGAGTGCTGGGATTAAAAACGTGCGCCACTGCCGGGCGGTGGTGGCACAGGCCTTTAATCCCAGCATTCGGGAGGCAGAGCCAGGTGGATCTTTGTGAGTTCGAGGCCAGCCTGGTCTACAGATCGAGATCCAGAACAGGCACCAAAACTGCACAGAGAAACCCTGTCTCAGGGAAAAAAAAAAAAAAGCGTGAGCCACCCCCAACCCCCGCCCCCAGCATGACCTTGAACTTCTGATCCTCCTGCCTTCCCTTCCCAAGGAATAGACTTCCAGGGACATACCACCATGCCCGGCTTATGTGGTGCTGGGGATTGAAGCCAGGGCCTTGGACATGCTAGGCGAATGCTCGACCAACTGAGCCACATCTCCCCCAGCTGCACCTGAAGTTTCAAGTTCATAAACACAACAGTCTGGGGGATGTCTCCTTGTGAACCACCATGAGCCTAAGCCTAGACCCATCCAGGATGGAAGCCCACATCTTTCTCTCCCCTAGCTGGCCTATCCCTCCACCCATATCTTTTGCTATCCTGTCTGGTCACTAGACACACAAACTAATGCTGAGGCCTTTTCCTCTCTGTGTTTAAAATATCAGATATTCAGCTGTACAAGCCCCGGGAAACAGGTTACAGTGTCACCTCTGGAAAGACTGAGGACCGCTAACAGGAACTGTGCAGTGGTGCCTGAAGCTACTGCTTTCTAAGAACTTAGATTTCCTCCTGCCTCACCTCAGGGAACCATCACTCATGAGTCCACGCAGATTGGATTTTACTTCTTCCTAATTGAACACGTTCAGCTAATGGCAGTCTCGATATGATCGTTAAAAATCTGTTAGTCACCGTACATCCCCAATCCCAGAGCTTCACTCCCCAAGAACCTTCTGTGACTCTCTGTCACTAAGAGCCCCCAGTCACCCTGAGTCTGTGGTTCCCTGGACAGACAGCACATGTTCCTGCCCTGGGGGATTCACTGCTTCTCTTCCCCAGTCCTCTGGTGCAGCATCATCTGGGCTGCCATGGTGTGAATCAAACTCTGTTTCAGGTAGGAAAGACGCCTTTTTCCTCCTGTCTGTATTCCTGGGGTCTTTGAGAACATACTGTGTTTGGTTTGTTTCCACGTAGGGATCATATGGCTTATCTCCCTAAGAGGTTATAGTCGAAGGTGGCCTGGCCTTGATTGAGGCTGGATTGTCTCTCTCTTTTAAACTCTGTTAAGGACACTGCCTTTCACAATGACATGGTGACAGCATCCTCCCCTGTTTCTCACCTTTTTGTACAGAGGACAGGCAGGTCCAATTTATCTCTGTCTCAAGACCCCTGGTGTCTTTGCCTCACGCCTCGTTGGCACTATCCCATGATGAGCATATCCCTCTGAGAGTTTGAATCAATCAGCTCGGCTATACAGGCCAGTTGCTGCCAGACAGTGTGGGCAAGGTGCAAGAGCAGAGTGGCTCTCTCCAGGGGGCACCAGGAGTGCAAGGCATTGCAGGGACAGTCACCCCTTTAACCTCTGAACTGACAGCCATTCCCTGAGCAGGTTTGTACAAGGCCACCTCCTGCAAAAGGCCAACAAGGCCTCCCTCTTAGAACCAGTGAAGAGCTGGAAGAAGCAGGGCTGGAGATGGCTCAGTGATTAAGAACACTTGAAATTCTTACAAAGGACCTGAATTTGGAACCCAGCACCCACAATGATGGCATCACAACTTCAACTCCCGGGGGTCTGACACCTCTTCTAACCACCTTGGGCACCAGTTCCACATGTGGCACAAATACATGTGTGCAGGAAAAGCATATATAATAAAACAAAATACATATAAAATGAAATAGATAATTCCTTTTTAAAAGCTGGAAGAAGGCCAGTCGATGGTGGCGTACACCTTTAATCCCAGCACTCAAGAGGCAGAGGCAGGTGGATCTCTGTGAGTTTGAGGCCAGCCTGGTCTACATAGAGAGTTCCAAGACAGCCAGAGCTATACAGAGAAACTCTGTCTCAAAAGAAGAAGGAGAAGGAGAAGGCAGAGGAGGAGGAGGAGGAGGAGGAGGAGGAGGAGAAGCAGAAGAAGAAGAAGCAGAAGAAGAAGAAGAAGAAGAAGAAGAAGAAGAAGAAGAAGAAGAAGAAGAAGAAGAAGAAGAAGAAGAAGAAGAAGGACCAAAAACCAGCTGGGCAAACTGAAAACTCTGTTTCTCCATGTCTGATGTCAAAACACTCTTCAGATCTCCAGCTCCCTCAACTTTGTTGACTGCAACATACTTCTCTCTCTTGAGCTTTCAATTACATCTTCACCTGCTTTCCGTTTTTGATGGTTACCTTCACTGCCTCAGCTTGGCTGCTCTAGAACTTGTCCTGTATACCAGGTTGGCCTCAAACTCAGAGACATGCAGGCCTCTGCCTTCCCAGTACTGGGATTAAAGGCATGCACTACCACACCTGGCTCTAAGCTTTTCTTTAATTCCTTTTCACAAGTTGGAAATTTAGCTGGGTAGGCTCTTGCCCTGAGGTCGTCACTCCTTTATTCTACTTTTAATCTGTTTATTTCTTTGAACACAGGACTTTTAGCTCCATCCCACTTCCTGATGCTCCTTTTCTTCTCAAATTGTACATTTTGTACTTTTCCTTTCTCAGCTTGCTCCTTTTTGTTATAAATCTTTATAAGCATGAACACTAGTAGCCACGTGACAGAGTATGTACTAGGCTGTTTTGAGATTTCCTCTGCCAATGGAATTAATCCAAATCTCTTCACTTTAGTCTCAGGCAGACTCTTCAGCAAGGGCAAAAGGCAGCCACATTTTTCACCAAAATATCACAAGAATGATCTCTAGGCAACAGACTAAAATTCTCCCCTGAAACCTCTCGATCCAGGCCCCCACAGTTCATCAAATCACACTCAGCACCACTGTCTTCCATGCTCTTACTATTATGGCTCATTATGCAGCACTTAAAACATTCAACTGCTTTTCCCAAGGTCCATAGAGTGCAGGCCAAGAGGATGCACCTGACCTAAGCCAGACCAGTGCTCAGCACTGTGTCCTGGGTGGCTAAAGAAGACAGCTGATGCACACATCAGGAGAAATGGAAGAAGGGAAGAGGGTCCTGACTGCTTTCCTCAACAGGAACATGACTGGCTGATTACACAAAGTGTTTCCTCCCTTAAGGGACTCAGGAAGCCCCACTGTCTTCCCAAATCTTCTGGGCTTGTCTGCGTTGGGTTTCCATGGTAACCATATGTGACCATGTAAACCAAGTGCACCCCAAGTTTTTCCTCTGCTGTAAGGAATCCTGCAGCAAAACTTAGAAAAACCCTGAATTGTCATTTTCCTCAACACTGTGATCCAACGCCTGACAAATAGCAATTTAAGGGAGAAGAACATTCTGGCTCGTGGTTTTAGAAGGAGGTAATCCACTATGGCAGAGAGGGATAATGTGTGTTCCCACCCTCCTTCTCCTTTGTTCCTTTTTATCCAGTCCCAGCTTCCAGCCCAGGGGGTGGTGTCACCCATGGTCAGGGTGGGTCCTCCTGATCTTTCAAATCTTGAAGACATGCCCCTAAATAGTTTAAAACTCGGTCAAGATGGCAGTGAAAATTAGCCATGGCAGGATACATCGAAGAGGGGGTCCGAACACAGTAAAGCACCTGGGTGACAAGGGTCCCAGCCGCTGGCCCTACTCTGTCTTCCATGGCTTCCATTTCCAGTGAGGAAACTCCAGTCTCCATTTCAGAGAATTCCACGGCACCCTTAAAGACAATCCATATTGTGCACCCCAGTTCCAGGAATGTAGGCCCATACTTCCTCCCCTCCACCCTCACCCAGACAGTCTGACCAGGAGCAGAGTGGTGATCTGGGGGCTGGGCTTGGATCCCTCCCCTGGACTGGAGTGAGAGGGTGGGGACCAAGAAGGGCCTCTTTCAGGTGACACACTGGACAAGCCACACAGAGCTCTAAGATCAATTTAAAGATCTTGCCTGGGACTGGGTGTTGTCTCTCCAGCCCTTCATTCCTCGTGAGCTAAGACAAGATGAGGCAGAACTGAACACAGGAATCCTCCCCAGCTGGGATGAAACTCTGGACTCCCGCCCAACTCAGTCCTGACTGGGTCTCTCCAGCTGGAGTAAGAAGAGGTTAGACTGTTTCTAAGGCCCCTCCAGCTCCCATGTTGGAGGACTTCCCTTGGAAGAAAGATAGAATGTCAGGGAATTCCTAGGGATGGGAGGGGAGTGTGGCACACACCTCAAGGAAGTACAGCTCACTCCAGCGCTAGGCAGAGTCACTCCAGCCAGCCCTGGTCACCCTGTCCAAGCCCTGCCTCTGACAGTCAATGATACAGGGTCACCCCCAGAAAGGAGAACCTCATTGACAGGATCTCTTGCTGGAACCCCAGAATAGAAGTTCCTGAATCCCCCCAAAGCATCTCTCACCTCCCCTCTCAGCATCTCGCCTCCCACTTCATTTCCACTCCCCGGGATGATAGAGAATGAGGCCCGGAGGACCCAAGGGGCAAGCCCAAAGGATATTTACTGTGTCTCTGAGGGAGCCTAGGAACTAGGATGGGGGAGGGGAGTCCACGGATGACAGAAGTCGGCTTCAGGACTCAGCTCTGCCACTGTCCATGCTGTGTCCCTGAACAGTCCCTTCTCCTGGGAGTCTTCTGTCCACCCTGGATCTGTCAGTCTGTAGCCATCTCAACCCTCTTGGTCCCCAGAGCTTCATCACTGCCCCCAGACCTCAGCCCTTCCCATAGTTCTTCACTCAACCCTGACACATTCTCCAAAGCACATCAACCACAGTCAGGTACTCCCGGGAAGGGCTGGGGCTAGCAGCAGGGGAGCACTTTGCAGAATAAGAAAGCCATTTGAAGCAAGGCATCGGGCTCCACTCCCGCTGATGCTTGTCAGGCCAACTTACCACGGGGAGTCTCTTAGCCTTTGGTTTCTGGCAAGACCCTTGTTGCTTTGTGTTTATTTATTCATTCAACAATTATAGATTGTGTACCTGCTGCGAACACCCATCCTAAGTGCTGGGAGAACACAAAGATAAGTTCCTCCTAGCACAAGGCTTGCTTTCCTGTAAGGAAGAAAGACAACTGTCCCGCCCCTCTCCACATCCCCCTGCCCCCCCCCCCCCCCCACCGCCTCCATGCATGCACAAATATGTCAGAGTAAAAGAAAATATCTAAAACACAGTTATAAGGCCCTGTGCCCTACAACACTGCCTAACAAGCGGCCTCAATACGATTTGAACAGGAAGTGTTCTGAACACTTCTTCCCCAGCTTGTGGCTTTATTTCAGGATGCTATTGAAAGTTGAAGAGGTAAGGCCTAGCTGGAGGAATTAGGAGTGATAGGGATTCACAATATGCCCCATGGTTGCACATGCCCGGTGGACCTAGACACTTCCGCCTAGCCATTTATGGGTCAAAATAGCCATTTCCGGGTCAAAACGTCTCCCGTGACCAGGACCCGGTGGCTTTGTGTGGTTGCTTAAAGCCCGCGGCGCAACCATGTGATCTATGTGCATGCGTGGAGTAGCCACATGAGCCTTTGTGCGCAGGCACGGCCCAGCCTTTACAAGCCCGCGCCATATTCCCGGCTCCATCTTTATTCACGTGTCTTTCCCGCAGGCCTATCACGTCTGTCTCTCTTTCCTATCTTAATAAAACTCTTGTTCGTGGATTCTGTCGTGTTTCCTCACAGGGTAAGAGCGCCACAAATAACTAACAAGGAGTCCCTGAGGATATCAGCCACGGTCCCTCCTTTTGCAACCTCTGCTTCCTAACCAACACGAAGTGAAGACTTCCCTCTGCCGCTATGATGTCCTGCACAAGCACTGGGGGCTAAGAAGCCATGGACTCAACTCTCCAAAATCATGAGCCAAAATAAACCCCACCTCCTTTAAGTTGGTCACAGCAATGAAAAGTGACTAACTGTGGCCTAGTCATTGTCTAATTGGAACTGCTAAATATGGACTCCACTAGCCACAGCTGGCCATTTAAATTTAATTTGTTAACTTCATACTAAATAGATAGACTATAATAACCATAATCTTCATATGCTATAATTTTTACAAACATAATATTAAATTACTGACATTAGACCTTAATATATTTTGTTATTCCCACTGGGTGAGAATAAGACCACTACCACAATTTTGGGGCCAAATTTGAAGAAAGTTTTATTAAATACTGGCCAGGACGATGGACACTGGCCAGATCCATACCCAGGATACCCAGAGAATGACCACAGATTACATTAGTCTGAAGCTTATAAAGGCAAAACCCATAAGGCTACATACTTCCTACCTCTGTCCAACTAGGCAGAGTCAAGCATATATCCTGACGTACTTCCTGCCACCTACATGTGATCACACACATCCTGTGCAGTTGGGGCAACCAAGCTTGTTTACAGAAGCAAACACACATAGCTTGTTATCTTACATGAACAGCAGCTCCCAGAATTCCAGGAAGTTATCTGGCCTTGGGCAAGTGGGGCTTATGTATGGCAGGGGCATTTTTGTTTTATAGATCTTATCCACAGTAATTTAAACTTAAAACATAATGTTAGCCATCATAACTTAAGTCATATGTTATACTGACGTTTGAATACTATAGCATTAATTTAAACCACACATCAAGAGCTGAATGGGCCCTTCCTTGGAGCGGGCTGTCTGGTGGGATGGCTCTCACAGAACGCTTCTTTCAGTGGGGAACACCTCTGTTGCAGGAGAGTAACTGTTGACTTGTATTTACTATTGATTGGGACTCCACTTCTAAGACGTGAGTGGCTGACTGAAAACAGGCTGATAAGCTTCAAGTGATTTCATCCAACAGAGATGCAAACAATGTCTGTCTGGGTAAAGAGATAACCCCAGAGGCGACAGTTTTAGTGTCCTGTAGGACATCCACCAATTTAGTAGATGGCTCGGCAATCCCACCCAGATCTCCTTTCTCATCGATTCTGTGTATCGGCACCTCTTACCCCTCAGAGTCAGTGCTGTGGACTGGCTGAACCCTTCACTAATGAATGGAATAAATCACTGACATCCTGGCAGATGCTGGATGAGAGCCGTGTTTCTGACTCTTTGGAAATTATACTTTGACATCAGGTAATGATCTGGGCTATGAAGAAAATTTAAGCAGATTGAAGAGACAGAGAGGGACAGGATGCGATTTTATTGAGGCAGTCTGGGAAGGCTTTTCTGCAGAGGTGACCTTTGAGCTGAGATGAAGGACAAAAGGAGCAGGCCACTGGGATGTCTGGGGGTGGGGTGGGGGGCGTCCATCAGGGAGCAGAGCAGGTGCAAAGGCAGGTGTGGAGGCTGGGATCCTGCTTGCTGTTTGAGCAGAGAAACTGGTGTGGACAGCATACTGAGCTCCTGCTGGCTAATAAATTATGGAAAAGACAAGGAACAGATTGCCTGGGGCCCCCTTGTAGCCCAAAGTAAGGACTCTGAGTTGCATTTTGCAGGGGCATGAAGATGCTAAGACCTGCTGTAACAGCCCTCTCACACTCCAGGCAAAAGTTATGAAGCATCCTTTGTGATCAGCCCTGCTGGGAGACTCACTGGAGTATGGGGAAGATGCAACCTTCTAATAGCATGCTTAGCTCCCAAAGGCTGCATTCCCATAGCAACGTGGGTGGGAGCTCCTCATGTGACTGCCCTTGTCAGCCCCCTGCTCTCCAGTGTCCTATCCAGAGCTGCCCACACCCATGCCTTACTTAAAAGGTTCTCTAAGTCGCTCCAGTAAAACTAAGGAGTTGTTTTCTGTGGAAGACTTCTTCAGAGCTTCCAAAGATTCCATCGCAGCCAGAATTCACATGAGCGGCTTGCTCCTCAGTTCAGATGGAAACTGGCATGGTGGGTGGTGCTGGCTTTCAGAGCCAGTGAGGTTGCTAGTTTGAGTCTCTAGATTGTGGTTGAGAAAGAGAAGGGAGGATTGAGAGGCTGAGTGAAACTGGAGAAACAGAGACTTGAAGTTTCCAGATAGTAGAAGAGCAGGGGCAGAGGAAGGTTGTAACGTTGGGATGAGCTGTGACAACTGCGGTTCCAGAGACTGGAAGCCCACGGATTAGGCAGGTATCAGTTCCCAGCACCCAAGTCAGGCAGCTCACAGCAGCCGGTAACCTAGGGATCTGACTCCCTCTTCTGGCCGCCATAGGCACTGCATACATGTGGTAGGCATACATACACACAGGCAAACACTCATATATAAACAAATCTTTGGAAACCTCCATCTTGTCCTCTCAACTTCCCTCCCTGTCCTGAGCATGCAGAAGGTCCCAAGTTCCATTTCAAGCACCTGTCCTGAGAGTGACCCTCTATGTTCATCTCCTCTTCTGGGCCATGTGGAAGCTAGACAAGAAGTGTCCGCCCCATTCCAGGTCAGACATTCCAAGGCAGAACGTTGGCATTTACACCAAGAATTCTTTGCTGGAGGAACCAACAGGTGGAGTTGGTCTCCTTGAATGATTCCTTTGTCCTGTAGGCTCAGGTAGTCAGGAATCCAAAGCTAGAAAGTCCTGGGAATCACTGGTTTAAGTTCTGGAGGGAAACTCTTCCCAGACCCTGAGTTGAGCAAATGCAACCCTCGGCCAGAGTTTCTGATGTCCCTTGACCTGCCCAAGCAAATGTGATGGACTTCAACTCTTCCCTCCACTCCCATCTCATATGTCCACAGCTGCTGAAGCCCATGCACAGTCCGGAAAGCTGAGGCCCCAGCACCCAATAAAGAAGTCTCAGGACAGGGACTGGAGAGACAGCTCATCATTAAGACTGCTTGATGCTCTTTCAGAGGACCTGGGTTCAGTTCCCGGGACCCATGTGGGATTCCAACCACCCACAACTCCAGCACGGGGGATCCAACACCCTCTTCTGGTTCCTTGGGCACCCACACACTTGTGGCATGTGCTTATACAGAGATACACATACATAAAGAGGAAGAGGACAAAGGCTTTGAGGCCATGTCATCCTGTGGGCCTCAGAGTCCCAAATTCACCACTGGTGCATTTTCCAGGAGGCAGCAGAAGGAGAAGGCAGAACGCCACCGGCCCCCTTAACTCTACTGCCTCCTCCTCTGGGTCCTCTCTCATACACCCTGTGTCTCATTCTAATTCAGCTTGGGTCCTGGCTATTTCAAATCACTTTTCACGTCTTTCTGTGCGTGTGTCTCTTGCGCTGTCACTATCTACCCTATTCCTTTGCCGTCTCTTCCTCCTCTTCCACCACCATTCTTGGTGACTTTGCTCCTGCAATTTCAAAAGCAAGTGTCTATTTCAAGTGCTCCAGGAAAATCCTTGTTCATGCTTGGTACAGCCACCCTCGCAAGCCCCATAGCCTAGTGCAGAAGAGTGTAGGCAGGCCTGGGAGGGAGGATCCTGGCTTCTTCCTCAGCCTTGCCCTGACTTGCCAAGTGATCTTGGCAGCTTCCTTAGGTGTCAGCCCCAGCACCTATACCAGAGGGTGTTGGGACCCATTGATCTCACCTCTAACCAGCTCTAGTACTTTTAGGATAGGAAGGACCCAGATGCTCAAACCACCCAGCCCACGCACTGGGAACCCTGACTGTGGGCACCATCCACCACTTGCCTTTGTGGGCACCGTCTGGGCAGTCCCCAAGGTGCCAGTGCCAGCAGGTGTCTCAGAGTTGGCTGATTAAGATCTTGCTCTAATCCCTGCTTCCTGCTGCTCCTTTGTGTAAACTCTGAGTGTGCTCTGGGCTTGGCAGCACGTGAGCCAGAGCCCTTCAGGAAACTCTTGTCAGTGGTGCTAGGTGGAATGGGACCTTTCATGTAGCACCACTAGGGAGGGAGACAAAAGCCAGAAACCCAGAGCTAAGTCATCTCTTAGACAGCAAGTGTTTACAGAATAGTGCCATGTGCCGCACCTGGCTCAGTCACCCGCTGTCTGCCTTTTCCACGGTAAGGGAAGGAAAGTGAGCAAGCCTTCCCAGGGGAACACAAATGCTTCTGTGGCAGTGGAGAAACGACAAAGCTTCTCTTTGAATGAGAAGATCAAGGAACGCTTCTGAGGAAGCCACAGTGGCTCTGAAGCCCAGTGAGAGAGTAGAATTTCCGGGAGCGGGGAGCAGGGACAGAAGGACAAGAGAATCAGGGGAGCTTCCTGCAGTAGCTGCTGAGGAGAGCAGAGGGTAGGGGGAGCTCCAAAAGGAGACTACAGAGAAGGTTTCCGGGCTCTGCAAAGCTCCCCAGGCTTCCTACAGCAGAGTGGCGAACACAGATGTGGGCTTTGGGACCATCCCACAGGAGAGCTGTAGTTCCAGCACTTGAGAGACTGAGGCAGAAGGATCTCAGATTCAAGGCTTATCTTAGTTAAATAGCAAGGTTTTGGTTCGTATTTCATTTTTGGAAAAATAGTCTCACAGGTCATCAGTGAAGGGGCTTGGAATGGACTAGGAGAGACCCAAGTGGAAACTCCCAGAGAAAGCACAGCCTAGAAGCTGGACCAACAGCTGAATTCATTTGTACGGTAACAACACACTCTAGGCTGTAAGGTGAGGGCAATACCAGATGAGGCTGTCAGGGGCAGGAAGTGAGGTCTGAGCTGTACTTGGCGAGGGAGAGGCTCACCTTAGAAAACAAGACTGTCAAGTAGGAGCCGGGGAGAAAGAATAATGTCTCAGAACTCCCGTGAATGAGCTTGTGTTGAAACACATCACACATGACAGGCAGGTTACCATACAGCAGAGCTGGCAGGGACTGTTCATTTCCTCCTAAGTGGGGACATGGAGGCTCAAAGGACAAGAAGAGCTTGGCTGGGTCCCCTGACAAGCCCAGGAAAGAATCCAGAGCTCTGACCTGGAAATCCTATTGTTTATCTCCAACTCCACACTGTCCCGGGATTGTGGATAGCTCCATCTTGTCAGAAAGAGACGGTCTCAGGGAGATGCCCAGAATCCCAGCTTCCATGAGGGTCAGATGAAGAAAGCAGGGAGCAAAGAGAGGCAGCACCAGACTTGTCTTCTACAGGGTCCCGGAGGGTGGAGCAGGGCCGGAAGTAAGGAAAGCTGGAGGAGGAAGAGTTCAAGAGAAAAGTTGGCAAGACCAAGTGAATGATGCTCCAGATGAAAGAAAGGGATAACCAGGGCATGGAAGGCTCTGTGGTAGGCTAGGGGTGTGGCTCAGTTGGTAGAGTGCCTCCCTAACATGCATGAGGCCCTGGGTTCAGTCCCCAGTACTACATACCCAGGTGTGGTAGCATATGTCTATAATCTGAGCATTTGGGAAGTGGCAGGAGGACCAGGAATTCAAGGACAGACCAGGTTTGAATGTGGCCCTGTCTCAGAAAAAGAGATGGGGTGGGGCAGAGGGAGGGAGGCTCTGGTGATGCTGGACCCATGGGGAATGTTACTGTTAGTTAACAGGTCTGATGGGAGAAGGCCCCACAGGGAGGGGACTGGAGAGCTAGAGGTGACAGAGACAAGAAGATTTGGCCTAGAGTGAAGATCTGAGCTTGAGTTGGAAGCAATGGCCAGTACTTCTGAACGTCACTTCATCCCCATCACTGGCACAGAGTGCTTCACTGGGACTCCAGATGCTCCTTGAGAAGACATGCATCGTGATCCTTATTGGACAGACAGATGAGTCAGCTGAGAAACAGAGCCGTCAGGAAACTCGCCCAAGGCTCCCCAGCTTGTAAATGTCCAATCTAGATTGCAACTCAGCCCTACCAGTCTTGTTATTACTGCACTCCATCACTAAGCGGGCAAGGAAAGGAGAGTTGGGAAATCACAGAATAAACATCTAAGTTGAGAGGAGAGCGTCAGAAGATGGGATACCCAGGAAGATGACAAGCACCGAGCAGGCAGAGGGAGGCCGGAGGATAAAACCTTTATCACAAAGTTGGCAAAGTCTCAAACCAACATCAAAGCCAGTCTGGAAGTCAGTCCAAAGTGGGTTGTGTGGGAAAGACGTGCTGGTCACAGTAAACACAGAGGAATCTCGGGTAACAAGAAATCCTTGAGTTTGTGAGGACATAGACTGCCAGAACACACAGTCAGCAAGCGGGTCAGGTTCCCATTGCAGGGGAGGGAAATAGTCAAACTATGAGAGCACATGTAGGCATGCTGGTGCTGGGATAAAATAATCTGAGAGAGAGAGAAAAAACTAAAAGAAGGATTCATTTGGCTCACAGTTTCTAAGGTTTCGGCCCATCCTGGCAGGGAAGGCATCCAGGAGACGGCCGCCCAGATCACAGGCAAGACCAAGTGAATGATGCTCCAGATCAAAGAAAGGGATAACCAGGGCATGGAAGGCTCTGTGGCAGGCTAGGGGTGTGGCTCAGTTGGTAGAGTGCCTCCCCAACATGTATGAGGCCCTGGGTTCAGTCCCCAGTACTACATACCAGATCACCCTGGCGGGAAGGCACAGCCCATACCTACGAGGCAGAGAGGGAAGACCTGGGAAGACCTCTTCTTTCCCATTTTCATTCCATCTGAGGCCCCAGCCTACGGATGGTACAGTGCTCACTCAGCGAGCCTTCCTTTCGTAGCTAGCCATCTACGGAAACACCTCCTCCTTTGCTAATCTTGGAGCATCTCAATCCAATCAAGTTCATGATCAAGATTAATCATCACAGGGCAAATCAAGAAGCATGTCCTGACACAGAAGAAGAACGGGCAAGTGAACTGGGTCAGCTGTAAAAAATGCTTCAAAGGACGCCACTAGGAAAGTAAGAGGTTAGGTAAGGAACGACTTTGTAAATCTTGCAAGGGCCGAAGCTCAGCATATTTAAGGAACTTTTAAAATCAGCAGCTTTTTAAAACTCTTTTTTCACCATCTTAGAGCCTGTGGAGGCCGCAGGGAGCAGGACTTCTAAAGGGCAAACATGTCTGGAAGGCGTGGGCAAGGCTGTCTTGTTGGCTATAAACAGGTCTCCAGAATGAAGGAGGGCAGCTGTTCACGCTTGAGATGAAACCAAATTCAGCTTGGGCAAGAAGAGATGGGCTCGTGTCCAAAACAAAAGAACCACACAGTGACTCCTGGTGGCAAATTAAACAAAACTGAAGCATCTGGGGAAAGGTGACCCAGGCCCATGGAAACTGGCAAAGTCCATACCAAACACCGGAGCAACCTCCCTGAGAGGGCCATCCAACGGGACCCCAGGTACGCTGTACACCTCAGGGATTTAAACTAAGGAAAATCAATAACTACAAGTGGATCTAAAACAAAAAAAATAAATAAATAAATAACTTCATTACAGAGCAGGTAAGGAATCTGAACAAAACAACATTTGTCAAAAGAAGATATGTAAATGACCAACAAGCACAGGAGAAATTACCTCACGCTATTAGTCATTGGGAAAATGCAAACCAAACTCACAGTGAAATATTACTTCACTCTAGGAGGCTAGAGTAAGAAAAACAACAACAATAAATGGAGTGGAGGGTGGGAAACAGCAGAAGCCATCTGTATAGCTAGGGAGAATGTGAAATGGTGCAGCCACTTTGGAAAACAGTTTGGCAGCTTTGCAAAAAGTTAAATATAGAATTACTATAGAGTCCAAATATTTCACTCCTAGGCATATACCCAAGAGGGGTAAAAGACACATTTGCCCAAATAAAACTTTTACACTAGCGTTTATAGCAGCACCATTCATTAGAGTCAACAAATATGACAGTCCAAACATCTACCCACCAATGAATGAATAAGCAGAAAGTGGTATACCAGCCAGCACAGTACTATTCATTCATAAAAGAAAGTCGACATTGGCACATGCTGGCATGGAAACTTGCAAATGCCATGCTAAGTTAAAGCCAGTCACAAAAGTCATCAGATTGTATGACCCTGTTTATTTCAGTATTTGTACTATCTAGCATGTTCAAGCAGGTACGTTTTATTATTTTAAAACCTATCTTTTTAAATTGTGTGTGTTGGGGTGTGTGTGTGTGTGTGCATGTGAATACAGGTGCCCTCAGAGGCCATAAGAGGGTATAAGAACCCTGAGGCTAGAGTGACAGGCAGCTGTGAACTGCCTGGTATGGGTGCTGGGAACTGAACTCAGGTCCTCTGCAAGAGCAACAGGAGCTCTTAACTGCTGAGCTGTTTCTCCAGCCCCTGTGTGACCCTGTTTATATGAAAGGTCCAAAGCAGACAAGTCCACAGAGACCGAAAGTAAGTTAGTGGTTGCCAGGGAGTGGTTTGGAGAGGAACTGAAAGTGATTTCTCAAAGGGTATCACGTCTCCGTGTGCGGTGCTCTGGAATTAGGTAGTTGTAATAGCTTCATGACCTTCTGGGTACACTAAAAACCACTGTAGTATATGCTTTTAGCAGGTGAATTTTATAGACTGTCAAATACATCTCAATAAAGGAAGGAGAGCACATAGAACCTTCTCATGCAAATATTGAAAATAGTTGTTTTAAATCCTTCTGGGAACATCAGAGAACCCACTTAGACCATCTAAAAGGAAAACAACATTTTATTTAACAGTTAATTCTTTTGAATGCATTTCTCTGAGGGCTACCTTATGTTGCACTTTTACTGCTGTCTTATTAAGTTACATATTAATAACAGCTAGATTTATAGAGAAATGTCTGGAAGGTTGTTAGCTGCAATGTTAGCAGGCTGCCTCTGGGAGAAAGTAGCTTGTGTGGTTTTAAATTTATTCTTTATGCTTTTATGTATCACTTGCATTTTCTATATGCATAGCTATCAACTTTATAATCAGTAAAATCTATAAAGCTCTTTTTTTTGTTTTGGCTAAAGAAAATAATTGGATATGTCTAGAAAATGTTAGGTGATTTTCAAATTTCTTTCTACATGAAACCAATGTCATCTCTCACTGGTTG
The DNA here is from genome assembly GCF_007827085.1 of Peromyscus californicus insignis. Classification (NCBI taxonomy): domain Eukaryota; kingdom Metazoa; phylum Chordata; class Mammalia; order Rodentia; family Cricetidae; genus Peromyscus; species Peromyscus californicus. Next base: position 101,966,764 of record NW_026294573.1, read on the forward strand.
CTCCCAGGAGGGGAGAACTGTCCAATTAGTTGAGCGATCACGATTCAATTACTTTCTGATCGCTAACCAAGAGCCCGTGTGAGCCTAGCTGTGTGAGTTCGAAGGACGTTTAGGCCCTGAGTCCTACATTCCTGGTCTTTTGATGCAGTAACGAATCTAAGATGTGTAAATAAATAACCAAGAGCAAGGAGGAACATGAAAGCCCAGGATAGAGACGCGGCAAGGCACTGTGGAATCCCTAGGCAGCTCTGATCTGCCACTGAGGGATTCAGAACGAGGCACTTTAGAACTTGGCCTTGAAACTGAGTTCCAGGTTGCTTTCTGTGGAAGGCAGAGCGGGGAGAGCCGAGAGCCAAGGCTGTATACATAGCTGTTCTAACCCTAGCTCATCTTTCCAGTCTTCCTCGTTTCATATTTAGGCCTGGCCTTCCCGGGCTGCTGAAACTCTGGGGCAGGCCTACAGCTCCACACCTTCCCTGAGGGTTGCCTGCACAACCTCTGTCTCCTTCATCCCCTAGCTCACTTCTGCTCTCTCTTGCGAGCAGAACTTCCACTTCTGGAAGCTTTGTCAGAACAGGCAGTTAAAGGTCATGCCCGGACTCAGGCAGCACTCTGAGCCATCTCCAGTGTTACACTGTACCCCTATTGTTACAGCACTCTGAGCCATCTCCAGTGTTACACTGTACCCCTATTGTTACAGCACTCTGAGCCATCTCCAATGTTACACTGTACCCCTATTGTTACAGCACTCTAAGCCATCTCCAGTGTTACACTGTACCCCTGTTGTTACAGCTGCCAGCTGGAGCCTTTGTTTCCTTCTCTGGTTTGTAGAGCAGCTGAAGAGAGGCTGGGAGCTGGCCCAGAGCATCTATGCTGCCCAATGAGGACTTAGATTGGTGGAATGAGGTTCTCTCCTTCCCTCTCCTCTTGACCACAGAGCTGGGTTATGTTGCTCGGTCAGTCAGAACTCCCTATACCCCAGCTGTGGCCAGTGACCCAGAGGAAGCACACTTTCCTTGGTGACAAGTGGCACTGAACGATTTCTCTTCCCCACTGACCATGGTGACCAGGGTGTATCCCCTGATGACCATGGTGTATCCCCTGATGACCATGGTGTATCCCCTGATGACCACGGTGTATCCCCTGATGACCACGGTGTATCCCCTGATGACCATGGTGTATTCCCTGATGACCTGGTGTATTCCCTGATGACCTTGGTGTATTTCCCACCAACAAGAGGGAAGGATCTGCAGAAGAAGATGAAGCCATCACACAGGACAAACAGAAAGGGGACACTTTCATTATTTCTCTCTTTGCTGTGATAAAACCCCTGAGGAAATCAGCTTATTGATGAAAAGGCTCATGGTTCAAGAAGGGATGCAGCCCACTGTGGCTGGGGAGGCATGATGGTGGGAGCCCCAGGTAGCTAGTCAGAAGCACAGAGTAGACAGAAAAGGGGAAGGAGCCAGGCATAGTGGCACACATCTTTGATCCCAGCACTTGGGAGGTAGAGGGAGATAGATCTCTGAGTTCGAGGTCAGTCTGGTCTACAGAGGGAGTTCCAGGAAAGCCAGGGCTATGCAGAGAAACCTTCTCTCAAGAAACAAAACCAAGCTGGGCCACCACACCTTAAATCTTAGCATTCAGCCAGGCGGTGGTGGCGCACGCCTTTAATCCCAGCACTCGGGAGGCAGAGCCAGGCGGATCTCTGTGAGTTTGAGGCCAGCCTGGACTACCAAGTGAGTTCCAGGAAAGGTGCAAAGCTACACAGAGAAACCCTGTCTCAAACCCCCCCCCCAAAAAAAAAAAAATCTTAGCATTCAGAGGCAGAGGCAGGTGGTTTGAAACCATCCTGGTCTATAAAGTGAGTTCCAGGACAGCCAGGGCTGTCACACGGGGATGGGGGCAGGGGCATACAACAAATACAGAGCTATGAAACTCTAAGATCTACCCGGTGATCCACTTCCTCCAGTGGCTCTGCCTTGCGTAGACTCCACAACCTTCCAGAACAGCACCACCAACTGAGGTTTCTAATTCATGAGCATAGGGGTGGGGCGCATTTCACATTCAAACCTCTACAGCAGGGAAGGCGGTTGCCAGTAGTGCTGAAGACCCTTGTTCCAGTCTCTGAAGTTCCCAGAGCTGCTTCAGTTCTGTCCTATGCAGGATCTTTCAGTAAAACCTTTGTGAGTATAAAGCAACAGAAGCTTGGCTTTCTTTCTTAGTAGTAAGAATATCCCTGTCTGGTGCCGGGCGTCTTCCTAAGACACAGGGCTGAAAGGACCAACTGAAGCTGGACTGAGGGCCTTAGGGTTTATATTACAGGTTTGGTAATGAAAAGTCAGAGCCTCAGGACTGAGCGCCAGCATCACATAAGCTCTGAATTAGAGGAGGAGGTGAGACTAGAGGCCAGTTGGAAATGCAAAATAAAACCACCCCCATATATCGTGGAGGTCACGGAGAGAGAAGATTGAATAAAACACTGATTTTGTTATGTAGGAAAGAGCACCCAGACCTGTGATGGATGAGGAAGTAAAGGAGCAAGGTGGTCGTGTCGAATAAACAGGCGTTTCTGAAGCACTGTGAGCAGTGTGGTACCCAAACATTAGTCACTGATATAAATGCCATCTTGGGGGGCTTTATAAACAAGCAAGCCCCTGCCAGAGCTCACATCTGGCAGGTGATACATCCATCGTGTGTAAATACTTCACACAGCATCGATTACCCTGATCAATTTCAGCCATCTATCATTTTCCAGGCTTGCAACCCAATATAGGGAAATTGCAAAGAAATAGAATGTTCCAATCATTCCATGGCAGTGGCTCATAGGGAAACAGCGAATGAATTCCTGCTACATTCTAAGGCATGAAGGGGCCAATTTGCAACATTGTTTTTTTCGTAGAATTACTTGTTGAACAAGATCAGGAAGGCATCCTTTTCTTTTCTTTTTCTTTTTTCTTTCTTTCTTTTTTTTTTTGGTTTTGTGAGACAGGGTTTCTCTGTGCAGTTTTGGCACCTTTCCTAGAACTCACTCTGTAGCCCAGGTTGGCCTCGTACTCACAGAGATCCGCCTGCCTCTGAAAAGTTTGGGTTTTTTAAAATTTTTTTTTTTAATGTGGTACTGGGGATTGAAGCATGGGCCTTATGTATGCTAAGTACACATTCTACCACTGAGCTATATTCCAGCCCCTTGGTATCCTTTTCAAAATTAATTTTGAAAGCCATCCTCATCGTTGGAGGGGAAAAAAAAAACAACCCTCAGTTATGAGACACAAGAATACAGACAGACGCTGCCTGGGAGTTGCTGTCATGGACTCTGGTACTGCAAGGCAGGGTCTAGGGTGAGAGGAAGCAAGGCTAGAAAGGTAGTTGTCAGTCAGGAAGTAGGTGTCCTCATGCAGCCAAAGGGACATTATAGAGGTCTTCTAAGCAGGAAATGACATGGCCAGAATGGGTTTCAAAAAGAGTGTTTTCAGAGTTGGGCATGTAGCTCAGTTGGCAGGGTGTTTGCCTGGCATACATGAGGCCCTGGGTTCGATCCCCAGCACCCACTAAGCCTGGTATGGTGTGACACATGGTGGCAATTCTAGCACTCAGGAGGTGGAGGCAAGAGGGTCAGGAGTTCAAGGCCATGATAGACTACCTGAGACATTGTCTCAGAACAAAACAACAACAACAAAATGCCTTTCTAGGCAGGCATGGACGGCAGTAGGAAAGACACTGGTGACCGCCGAGCTCTTAACTGGCCACTGACTCAGCCTACAGCATTTTCTTTCTCTGCCAGGGCATGACACACACTTTGTCTAATTCAGTGCCTAGGAACAGTCCCGCGGGGTAACTAAGAGTATCCACTTCAAAGACCTAAGTGCCAGCAGAGCAACTCGGAGAGTAAAGCCCCTCACCGAGGCCACACCAGTCTTTTTTTTTTTTCAGTGTGAGATACCATCTCGTGGTGTACATTTTTACTCCCCGTAATGTCCTGAAGAAAGAGTGAGGCTCAGAAATTTGAAAGCACACGTCCCACCAGCTGGTGACAGCCCAAGTCTAAATCTGAAAAAGGCTGCCACTCCCACCTCACCTCCCCAGTCAGCAGATCCTGGAAAAGGAGCCTTCTGGGGGGCTCCCTGGCGTTCACTGCTAAGGCCCCAAGTCAACTTCAGTTGTTTGTTTGGGAGATTGGGGCTCGTATGTGCTAGGCAAATGCCCTATGCCTGAGTTTCATTGGTTCATTTTTGAGGCTGGCTCACCCTATATAGCCCAGGCTGGCTTTGAACTCTGGATCCTCCTGTCTCTGCCACCTGAGTGCTGAACCACAGGTATGATTGACCACTTGTGTCTCTCTTTGCCTGCTGGTTGGCTGTGATGCTGGGGAACGAACTCAAGGTTCAGCATATGATGGGCAAGTGCTCTGCCACTGAGCTCCAGCTCCAGCCCTAGATGATTGAAATGCCATCCATTCCGGCTCACGGCCTTTTAGTATGGCTAGAGAAGGGAGGTGTTTGCTTGCTTGCTTGTTATGATTTTAATGTACAGCCCAGGCTGGCCTAGAACTCATGATCCTTGTGCCGCAACCTCCCCAGTGCAGCATCTTGCCCAGCAGACTAACTACATTTTAAGGGACTCCAGGAGCCAGATGTGACACTGTGCTGGTAATGGCAACACTCACAAGTCAGGATAGTGAGTTGATAGCCAGCCTAGGACTGCGTCTCCAAAAGAGAAATCGGATACGTGAATAAGTAAGTGGACAGAAGGGCCTGGGAGAGGGGCCTTGTGGGGGCTGGGCAATAGAGACTCTGCTTCCCTTCCAGGAATAGGCTCAGCATGGTAAAAAAATCATTCCTCTGAAGTCCTCTAAAACCTCAGGTCTCTGTGGGGCAGCCCCAGCCTGCCACGGTAATTTCCAAAGCCACCACCTCCAAGGCTCACAAATCCTTTGTTCATGCTCAGACATATAAATTGCATTAGCAGAGAGGAGAACCATGGTCTCCTGGTGCACTCAGAGAAGAAGAGGCGCGGCCATCAAGTGCACACACGTGATAACTCTCTCGGGCCTGGCCTTGCTCCAGGGGAGTCCAGCAGAAGGGCCGGCCTTTCTGGGCCTCTTCAAGCCTCTTCAGACTAGTATAAAAGGAGCTGGTTTCTTCCTAATAGGGTCCTGGCTGCAGTGGGGCTGGAGCAGACACCACACCTCAGGTCATTTAGTGAGAATTTACAAGTCGACTAAGAGCCTGGGCCTGGAGAGTCTGGGGCATGTGTATGTTGGGCATCTCTTCCTGCAGACAGCCCTGAGGCTCCTCATATTTCCCCTACTTTGATCCTTCCAGCTAGCAGTTCATTAGTATTCCAAAACGCACAGCATTTTTCCATCCATCTACATTTATACCAGGGCTCGGCTATTTCAGCTCCTGGTTCTGAAAGACTCAGCTACGAATTGGAAACAGACTTTTATTTCCGTCTCCCATTCCAGACAGGACAGAGGACAGAAAACAGGGTTGATGACTGTCGGGCTCTGGGCAAGTTTCAGGCAGGCCAGGTTCTCATCTCAGCCCCTGCGCTTGCTAGCTGTGTGGTCCTGGGGAAGTCACTGGAATAAGTAAATCTCTGTGCCTTCATCTCTAAGTCAGTAAGGTCAGTGAGGGAGGGAGGGAAGGAGGAAGGGAGGGAAGGAGGGAGGGAGGGAGGGAGGGAGGGATTGTGCTCAGCACATTGCCGATACGAAGATATGGGGGCTATTACAAGTTGGTAGCATCTACATATATGATTGATATGAATCTATCCTAAAGGAATACATTTTGACACATGAAAAGCCAGGAATAATCATTGCCACAGGCTAGGATATACATGGGCGGGATGAACAGGGAGAGCCAAGGGTATTTTTAAGACAGTGAAACTATTCTGTATGATACAGTAACAGTGAGTACAGGTCACATTCTGATGTAACTATGGACTTAGTAACAATGTACTAATATTGGCTCTTCGGCTGTCACAGACACAAGAGGGAGTGGAGGACCTGGGAACTACCTTAGGGATGTACATACCAACTCTCTCTGCTTCCCACTCTTCCTTCTGCGCTGTCTGTTTGGTCGGGTGGTTGGTTTTTGGTTTGTGTTTGTTTGCTGGCTTGCTTGCTTGTGGAATACTATAGACTGAACCCAGGGCCTGTGCATGCTAGCCAAGTACTCTACCACCGAACTACATCCTCGGCCCTCCATCAAATTTTCAGACAAAATTAAAGCTGCTCTGAAATAAAATTTCAGGAATAAAGCCATGTCAGAACAGAGCAGAATGTTCAAAAGGATATTTGAACTCCCTACATAGAGCAAGGGGGCCCCAAACTCACAAAAGCAACAGTGACAGGATGCTGGAACCTAGCTTGGGGAGAACAGTAAACCCAGGGGATATCTTTGATTTACCCAGAAGCCAGAAAAGATGGTAAGTATTTCAACAGGTGACACCAGAGACAGTAATCTGCAGCTGGATTGCCACTAAGCAAAAACAAACAAACAAACAACAACAACAACAACAACAAACAAAAAAACCAAAGCAGTAACAGGAACCAGGGCAAGAACTGGTATGAATTAGCATAGCGCAGCAGGCTGGGAGAGGGAGTTAGATGTCCATGAGGTCCTGCCATCCTGGATAGGACCTGGTGAGTGAGTGGTTGGTTGATTGACTGGTTGATTGATTGATGAGGGTAGCAAAGGGAGAGGAGTCTGGGGAAGGCTGAGGTTCCTGTTTCCCAGCTCTGTGGGTGGCAGATCCATTCTTTCAGAGACATGGAATGAAGGAGGACCAGATCTGAAGACACAATGACCTGGCCAGCTCCAACACGCTTTTGAGAGAACATCATAGCATGTGCTCTGTGAAATGCATTCCGGAATCTTTCTGACCTGGCCTTTCAGGACGAGTGGGAGAGACATTGGTCACCACCTACAGACTTGAACCCAAGCATACATGCTCAGCCTTGCATGGGGGTCATTCCAGTGCTAAGCTGAGGGTCATGTCCCTATAGCTGCCTCCACTGGATATTCATGACTGCTGAAGAGTTTGGAAGGCCCTGATGCATGATTATAAAGGTGAGGGGAAGGGCTGGAGAGATAATTCCGCAGTTAAGAACACTTGCTGCTCTTGCAGAGGACTGAGGCTCAATTCCCAGCATCCACACAGTGGTTCACAACCATCTGTAACTTCAGTTACAGGGAATCCAATACCCTCTTCTGACTTTCACGGGCACCAAGCACACACGTGGTTCATGTATGCAGGCAAAACACGCACATAAAATAAAATAAACTGAATAAATATTTTAAGGGGTGGGTGGGGGGCTGGAGAGATGGCTCAAAGCAAAATGGCTCAGAACATTTGCTGCTCATGCGAAAGACCTGAGTTCAATTCCACCGTGGTGATTCACAACCATCTGTAACTCCAGTTCCAGGGATTCACTGCATGCACATGACGCACAGACACACATGGAGGCAAAACACCCCCCACATAAAATAATAAAAATAAATCAATTCTTCTTTAAATGATGGAGGGAGGGTCAGGACGTGGAAGAAGGTGCACTGCCATCCAAGACCACACCCCAGCCTCCTCTCCCCGTCATCTTCCATTCCAGCAGCCTCTCCACGAGGATCCCACAGTCTCCCCAACAAGATGACACCACTCCCAACCTCACCCAGAACTCAGATGAGAGACCCTGTCCCCCGTCAGACTGTGTGGCGCTGGTTGGCGGCAGCCATGTTTTGTTCTCTATACATGGAACGAACCTAAGTGGGAAAAGATGCTCTTCGGTTGGCAAGAAGATATTTCTGGGTATTTTCCAGTTGTTTTGTTTTGTTTCACTTCATTTTTCAAGACAGGGTTTCCTTGTGTAGCCCTGGCTAACCTGGAACTCGCTCTATAGACCAGGCTGGTTTTCGAACTCACAGAGATCTGCCTGCCTCTGCCTCACAAGTGCTGGATTAAAGGTGTGCACCACCACACCTGGTTATTTTCCAGTTTTATCTTGGCTAATATTGATCTTCTTCTCACCCCAGACTCCATGCACTTTCTCAGACAAATGTCTGCATTTCTCAGGGATATAAATAATAGTCACTGTGTTGTTATGTTTTTTTTCCACAAATACCTGAAATATGTCGTCCTCATATGCACATTTTTTCATTCTTAATTGTTTCCTCGAAAATCTTTTTTAAATGATGACTTTACATTTTACTGTGTGTGTGTGTGTGTGTGTGTGTGTGTGTGTGTGTGTGTGTGCAGGCACACTCATGCCACAGTGTGTATGTGTGTGTGTGTGTGCAGGCACCACTCATGCCACAGTGTGTATGTGTGTGTATGTGTGTGTATGTGTGTGTGTGTATGTGTGTGTATGTGTGTGTGTGTGCAGGCACACTCATGCCACAGTGTGTATGTGTGTGTGTCTGTGTGTGTGTGTGTGCAGGGCACACTCATGCCACAGTGTGTATGTGTGTGCATGTGTGTGTGTGTGAGTGTGTGTGTATGTGTGGTGTATGTGTGTGTGTGTATGTGTGTGTATGTGTGTGTGTGTGCAGGCACACTCATGCCACAGTGTGTATGTGTGTGTGTATGTGTGTGTGTGTGTGCAGGCACACTCATGCCACAGTGTGTATGTGTGTGTGTGTGTATGTGTGTGTGTGTGTGTGTGCAGGCACACTCCTGCCATAGTGTGTATGTGTGTGTGTATGTGTGTGTGTGTGTGTGTGCAGGCACACTCATGCCACAGTGTGTATGTGTGTATGTGTGTATGTGTGTGGTGTGTGTGTGTGTGTGTGTATGTGCAGGCACACTCCTGCCACAGTGTGTATGTGTGTTGGTCGGAGGACAGTTGTCAGAGCCCCGCTCTTTCCTTGTACCAGGCGGGATCTGGTGATCGAACTCACGATGTCAGACTTGCAGGCCAGCACCGTTGACTCAGCAAGGTGACCTGCTGAGTCACCTTGCCAGCCCCTAAACATTATTCTTATTTCCTGAGACACTATCTTTATTTTCTATGTAGCCTTGGCTGGCCTGGAACTCACTATGTAGACCAGGCTGGCCTCAGACTCAGAGAATCCATCTGCCTCTGGCTCCCAAGTGCTAGGATTAGAGGAGTATGCCACCATACCCAGTCCATAAACATTTCTTAAGGAAAATTATGGAGGAGTCATACTTTACAACTTTGAGACACGCTGCCAAACTGCCCTCCAAAAAGATTGAACCAATTTTATGCCCAAAGTAACATATAAGCCTCTGAACTTGTTGTGGGATTTTGTTTTGTTTTGTTTGCTTTACGTGCAGGCTTGTTAGTTGTTAGTTTTGTGTTTTTGTTTGTTTTGCTTCTTTGCTTTGTTCTGTTTGGGTTTCTGAGTAAGGTTTTGCTATGTAACCCTGGCTGGCCTGGTGCTCACTCTACACCATAAGCTAGATTCAAACTCATGGCAGGCAGTCTTCCTGCCTCAGCCTCCTGGGCACTGGGATTACAGTGTGTTTGCATCACTGTGCTTGGCTGCCGAAGTCTAAACTTTTGAAGAACTCCTTATGACTAAAGCCACATCAAGCATAGCCCACTTCTCACGAAGATGAAGGTAGATTCTCTCTTAGGGGAATTTTGGCATGATGGGGGCCTCATCCTTCAGCAGAACAGGGTAAATGATGATTGAAAGAGCCCTCACCTGGACCTGGGGCAAGAGGAGCCAGTGTCTCAGCAGCCACACTCCTCCAGCAGTGTCCTGAGCTGCTCTGAGTGCCCAAGACTGCAGGAAAGTTATCAGTGGCACGGAGCAGCCCCTTGGCAGTTCCTTGAAACATTCTAGGCACGTCCACAGAGCGGCCCTCAGGAGCCTGGGCCAGCCCTGGGAGGAGCTGCATCACCTGTCCTGGAAACTTATTTCTCTGTGGCCCTCCCCAGCTGCCCCACCCCCACTTCTGCTAATTAAATTTAGACTCATCCTTAATAAAATGAAAACGGCGCAGTTAAGCATGAGAGAGCATTCTTCTCCTCCATTAAGTGGCAAGGTTCTGAGAAAAGAAAATAGTGCTAGCCAGAGTACAGCGAGGCTAAAGAACTCCATGCTGGGGGCGTGGCTCCCATGCTGGGGGCGTGGCTCCCATGCTGGGGGCGTGGCTGCGTAGTGGCCGGTTTGCCTCCTATCACAAGCACCTGAGTTCCATCCCCAGAACACCATTAAAAATAAATAAATAAGCCGGGCGGTTGGGTGGTGGCGCCACGCCTTTAATCCCAGCACTCGGGAGGCAGAGCCAGGCGGATCTCTGTGAGTTCGAGGCCAGCCTGGGCTACCAAGTGAGTTCCAGGAAAGGCGCAAAGCTACACAGAGAAACCCTGTCTCGAAAAACCAAAAAAAAAAATAAATAAAAAAAATAAATAAATAAATAACAAACAAACAAACAAATAAATAAATAAATAAATAAATTCTATAGAGCAAGTTCCAGGACAGCCAGGGCGGTTACACAGAGAAACCTTGTCTCAACAAAACAAAACAAAAAAATTCTCCTGTTGCTGGTGGGAATGAGATCAGCCAGCCAATACATACCAAGAACCACGCCCACTGAGCCGGCATTTCCAGAACCATCCCCCAACAGAATAGCCAGATGCGCTCGCTGGTTTTAGTGCAAGATACTCATTTTAACATTACTCATAGAAGCAGCGCATTTAAACACCGCCAAAGCATCCAGTAAGAGTAATTACAACGATTTAGAAAATAGAATTAAGCATTAAGTATATTTAAAGAAAAAATACTTAATCATAACCAGGCCTGGTGGAGTACACCTTTAAACTCAGCACTTGGGAGGCAGAGGCAGGCAGATCTCTGTGAGTTCGAGGCCAGCCTGGGCTACAGAGAGAGTTCCAGGACAGCTGTTTGGAGCCCTGCTCCACCACATGAGATGCTGTCAGAGAGAAAGGGAAGAGTGGAGATGAAGAGAGGGGGGAGGAAATAAAAGAAAAAGAATCAGAAGAGAAAATGGAGGAAGAGAGGGACACGTCAAAGCAAGCAAACATCACCAGCTGGGGCAGCTGGGGCGGCTGGGGCGGCTGGGGCGGCTGGGGCAGCTGGGGCGGCTGGGGCGGCTGGAACACAGAACCCTGCACAGAGGGAGCTGGAGGCCAGCCTGGACTGTATGAGGCCCTGGAAGGTGTCCTTCCTCTGTGCAAAATCCAAGTTTGCCACTCTTGACTGTGTGACCTCAGGCAAGGCACTAACCCCTCTGTGTTCCAGGGGGTTACAAAAGGGAAGCATTTGGACGGGGGCCCGCTGGTGCAGATGTCAGCTGTGCCTCCCGTCAACCTGCAGAAACCAACACTCCATTCCACGCAAATGAAATGGAAAGGCAACCAAAGCTTTCCCTTGGCCAAAACGTTTAAAACTATAATTATTTGGAAATAAATTAAGAGCTATAATCACTTTGAGCAATACATCTTTCTAGGACACTATGAAGTGGCACCTATTAATTAAGATAGCCATCTCTCTTGGCTTGGGCTTCATGAGCTTGCCCCCCCCCCCCCAACCCCGTGAGGGCAGATCCTCCCTCTCTGACTCAGTGCTACTTCCCAGCCGGCAGGAAAGAGCTGGGCGCAAAGCCAGCACCTGGGAAGCATTGAAGTCCCAGAGGCTGTGCTGTGGGATGCTCTAAAGGGAAGCTGAGTCTTTGCCCCATCATAAATGGACCCAAGGAGTACAGGGTTTTCAGAGTTTCCCTTCTCCACCCTTACTCTTCAGATGCCTCTCTCCCCATGAGACTTGCCTTTGGCCCCCTGGACCTGATGAGAGCAGATTCCCTGGGGACCTTGGAACAAGTTGCTGTGGCAATGTAAACAGAGCTAGATGATCCCTGCCTCAGGACTTTTAAATTAGAATACTAATTACCTAACATCTTAGTTAGGGTTTTTATTACTGTGAAGAGACATCATGACCATGGCAACTCTTATAAACAAAAACATTTAATTGGGGGTGGGCTCACTTACAGTTTCAGAGGTTTAGGCCATTATCATCACGGTGGGGAGCATGGTGGCATGCAGGCAGACATAGTGCTGGAGAGGTAGCTTAGAGTCCTACATCTTGCAGGCAACAGGAAGTTGACTGAGACACTGGGTATTATCCTGAGCATAGAAACCTCAAGGCCCGCCCCCACAGTGACACACTTCCTCCCACAAGACCAAAGCCACACCTCCTAATAGTGCCATTCCCTATGAGATTATGGGTGCCAATGAACATTCAAACAACCACACCTAATGATCCAGCAATCTTCTAAGATTTATCTAAATTAAATCAGTATGTCCAAGAGATATTCCCACTCGTACTATACTACAGCATGACCCACAATAGTCAAGACATGGAGTCAGCCTAAATGCCAATTGGCAGATGAATGGTCAATGACAGAGTGATACATACTTGGGACACAATTCTATTAAGCCTTCCAAGAGAAACAGATCCTGTCCCTTGTGACAACAGGTGTGATCTTGGAGAATGTCATGCAAAATAAGACTGACCTTGAAAGCTGGGCAGTGGTGGCACACACCTTTAATCCCAGCACCTGGAAAGCAGAGGCAGGTGGATCTCTATGAGTTCGAGGCCAGCCTAGTCTACAGAGTGAGATCCAGGACAGGTACCAAAACTACATAGAGAAACGCTGTCACAAAAAACCAAAACAAACAAATGGAAAAAAAAAGAAAGAAAAGGAAAAGTTCAGACCATCCTCATCCATCTCTTACGACCACTATTCACTGGTACATCATCTGTTTGCAACTGCTGATTTGAAAATGTTCTCGCCAGGTAGTGGTGGTGGAGCACGCCTTTAATCCCAGCACTTGGGGAGACAGACACAGGCAGATCTACAAAGCAAGTTCCAGGACAGGCTCTAAAGCTACACAGAGAACCCCTGTCTCAAAAAACAAAAAAACAAAACAACAAAAAAAAAAAAGAAAAAAAGAAAATGTTCTCACACAGAAATGCTTCTGGTGCCGCAGACATATTAATTGACAATTAGCTTTCCACAATTAACCTCAAAGTGGCATGGGGTATAACATAAATATACCTACTTTTAGTATGTCAATTAAGATTAATTAATTTGAACCAAGGAGACAGTTCAGTAAGTAAAGGTGTTTGCCACCAGGCCTGAAGACTTGAGTTCAAGCCCCAGACCCACATGACAGAAGGAGGGAAATAACGTCTACAAGTTGTCTTCTGACCTCCACATGCATGTAGTACACACACACACACACACACACACACACACACACACACACACACACACACACACACACACAAACACACACACACACAAATGTTTAAAAATGTAATTAAAAGAATCAATCAATATGACTGTTGAGAATTATTTCTGCATCATCAATTATAGTCCATCGTTGTGTTTTATTGTCTTATTGGCCTTTTGTAACTCAGTCTGGCTTCTAACTCATTAAGTTATTGAGAATGACCTGAAGCCTCCAGGTTCTTCTCCGTCTGTCCCTGCAATGCTGGGGTTATAGGCATGTGCCAACATGTCCTGCTCCAATGGTCTTGACTGCTGTAGTTTCCTGGGAAGTTTTAGAACTAGGAAATATTATTTCTCCAGATTCTTACTTCATTTTAAGATTGTTTTTGTTATTTTGAGCCCTTTGAATTTCCACATCAATTTTAGGATCAGGTTGCCAGTTCTGAAAAACAGTGGTTGGGATTCCGAGGTGGATTACCAACTCTAGAGATCTCACAGGGGAAGACTGTCATCTTAATAACATGTAGCTTTCCTATCCACAAACACAGGCTGATGTAGTCTTCTTTAAATTCTTTCAGTGATTTGCTGCAGTTCTCATTGTACTAGTAGTAGAATAAACTTTATTTCTAAGTTTATTCATTTTATTCTTCTTGGTGCTACTATAAAGCAAACTGCTTTTTGTTTCCTGTTTTGTTTTTTAGTTTTATATTCTTCCTTGTTTTTATACACTTATTTTAAAACTTCCTTTTTTTATACACTTACTTGGGAGTGTATAAAAACATAAGTGAGCCGGGCGGTGGTGGTGCACGAATTTAATCCCAGCGCTCTGGAGGCAGAGCCAGGTGGATTTCTGTGAGTTCAAGGCCAGCCTGGTCTACAGAGTGAGTTCCAGGGCAGGCTCCAAAGTTACACAGAGAAACCCTGTTCTCAAAAAAACAAACAAACAAACAACAGCAACAACAAAAAACCCATAAGTGAATTCTGTACCTGGATCTAGTATCTGGTGAGCAGCCTTGCTGAACTTATTTATTATCATTGATAGATTGTGTGTGTGTGTGTGTGTGTGTGTGTGTGTGTGTGCGTGTGTGTGTGTGTGTGTGCGCGCGCACGCGCGCATTTCTTCAGGTTTTCTCTATATTAGTTCATGTCTATTTGTATATAAATCTTGTGAATTTTACTTTCTTCCCTTTCACTGGCTAGAACATCCAGCGTTGCTGTGCTGAGAGCACACAGTCTTACCCTGTTCCTGATACCAGAAGAAAGCTCGTGTCTGTCACCACTACACAGTATATTAATTGTGGGTTTTCATGGTTGTCGAGTGTCAAGTTAAGAAAATCCCTCCAATCCCCAGCTTCTTGAGTGACTTTATTATTATTGTTATCATCATCATCATTATTATGATTATCATTGTGAAAGGGATTTTATTTATTCCTTTTTTGCATCCGAGATGATCAAGGGGTTTCATACTTGAACAATGGATGGGTTTTTAATGTGCTGGAGAAACCTTGCATTCTCAGCATAAAACCACTTGGTAAATACTTCTTACATGTTGTGAGATTTGTTCTCCCAGTATTTTGTTGAGGGTTTCTGTAAGGATTCTGCATATGCGCAGCTCGGGGTCTCGTCTGGTGCCTTATTAAGTCATCAGCAGGCAACTGAGTCCCAGCCTAAAAGCCGGACATGCACCCCCACGCTCTCTCTGTGTCTCTCTCTGCGCCCCTCTGTGTTTCCTCTCTGCCAGGCCTGGTTCTCTCTCTCTCTCTCTCTCTCTCTCTCTCTCTCTCTCTCTCTCTCTCTCTCTCTCTCTCTCCTCCTAATAAAGCTCTAAAAGGTACCACTGGGTTCTGTCGTGACTGTGACCTTTCCACGAGGTAACCAAAACCAGCCACCAGCGCCGTATACCCTTTCAGTTTCTGCATCTACATTTGTAAATGACATTTTGTGCAGCTTTCTTATGATACCTGTCTTATTTAGGGATTATGATAACCCTGGTCCTGGAGAATAAGTTGGGAATGAATGTCCTCATCAGTTCAGATCTTCTATTTCTTCTTGAGTCAGTTCCAGGCACTTGTGATTTCTCTAGAAAAAATTTTTTTTGTCATCTAACTTTTTACATCAGTTCTTGTCTTTCAAATTGTATTCTCTATGCCTCCCTCTCCCCGCCCCAGGCCTTCCTCAGATTGCAGCTGGGCAAAAGCATTCATGAAGGGCACTGCAGGGTAGCTATTGTGAAGAGGGGCCATAGAAGGAGGGAATAAATCCAGCCATGTGATGGGAGGAAAATCAACAAGGCTTAGCCTGCACAGCTATGGGAATAAGGAAAAGAGAGAAACGGGGGTGGGGGGAGTGCTTGTGTTTTTGTCTTGAACAGGGAATATTTATGGCCTTTAGTGATAATGGAAATGTCATGCAAAGGAAGCTATCTGGGGGAGAGAATCCAGCATTGGTTTTACCCATGGTTCACTGGAGATGCACCCATTAAGGTTCCAGGAGGAACTGGCCAAGGCGAAATATGAAATCCACAAGTCTAGGATCAAGAGGAAATGCGGGCCAGACATACAAATTTGAGGGTTTTTTATTTGTTTGTTTGTTTGTTTGTTTGTTTTCCAGTGCTGGCGATCTAACTCAGGGCCTCAGCCATGCTAGGCAAGTGCTGTTACCACCGGGCCTCACCTGCAAGGGAGAGGTATAAATTTGAGGGGTTCTGCAGAGGACGGTGTTTCACACTGGGCTCTTTTTTTTTTTTTTTTTTTGGTTTTTCGAGACAGGGTTTCTCTGTGTAGCTTTGCGCCTTTCCTGGAACTCACTTGGTAGCCCAGGCTGGCCTCGAACTCACAGCGATCCGCCTGGCTCTGCCTCCCGAGTGCTGGGATTAAAGGCGTGCGCCACCACCGCCCGGCCCCACACTGGGCTCTTGATTGGATCACCTGGAGCAATGGTTCAGATAATGGGAAATAAAAAGAGGCCCAGGATAAAAGTACTTCAGAGACCCAAAGCTGAGCAGAGAAGAGCTGGGAAGGAGGCTGAGATGGACAGGCCCTTTGGTGGGAAGTGAGCTGGGAGAGCATGATGGCAGAGCATCCAGAGAATAATTACTATCAGGAAGACTGATCCACAGTCTGCACAGAGACTGCTGTGACCAGAGCCGAGACGTGGCTGCATCCACGAGCCGGGGAGCCACTCAGCGAGTGCTGGGGAGTGGAAAACACAGTGGGAAGGTTTGAAACCTCTAGAGAGTCTCTATCTCGACGAATCTGGAGACAAATGGAAGGCTTTCTGCAAAACTCACAGGAAAAGAACCGAGAAAATAAAAATGACAGGCTGATGAGCCAGATATTAGTATCAAAGAGAGAAAGCAGCAGATGGAGACGCAATAATCAAAGAAACAGAAGAATAAGATGTCCCGACCCGAACAAACAGTGCCGTTTGCAGATCAAACGGGCTTACGGGATACCAGGCAACATTAAATAAATGAGATACGTGCTTTGATATAATCCAGTGAAGTTCTTCAACTAGTTAGTTGACACAGCTGTATTAAGCCCCAGGCATGCGCTCAAAATGAAAAAAAAAAAAGGGGGGGGGAATTCCTATAAGTGAATGTGATCAGAATAAAAGTGTTATTAAAAAAAAACCAAAACTTAATTTACTTCACTGTACAAAATAATACAGTCAAGAAAAAAAAAATGATGAGCTGAGTGTGGGGGTGCATTCGTATAATCCCAGTACTCTGAAGGCTGAGGCAGGAGGATTGTAAATTCAAGACCAGCCTGGACTCATATTAAAGACAGGAGGAGGAGGAGGGACGGAAGAGAAGGAGGCAGCAGTGACAAAGTAACTTTGGAAGGAAAAATGTGTAAACCAAAAGTCTACATCTAACCATGTTGCTATTCACGAGCAAATGCCGTCTTCAAATAGTTTTGTGTTTAGCTAAAACTGCGCTGAGAAAAACTCCTCAATTTAAGTATTTTTTTTTTAAAATCATCAACATACTATTTCTCATAGTTCCTTGAACAATTTTGAGCACGTGGGAGACTTGTCCAGAGCCGGGTAGTCACTTCGACCATAGAAGGCCCCACACCGTGGGTTCAGCTGGCAGAGAGACTCCAGCTGACCCAGCAGCAGGATGTTGGGTGGTGGGCAGCGCACAACTTCCTCTCTGTAGGGCAGTCGCCAGCACTTCTATCCCCTCAGACGATACGTTTGCAGATGTTAGGTGGCTGCTAACAAGATAAGGGGTAGGTCATGTCTACCATTCTCACTTAAAACTCTAGGCTAAGATTTACAAAACGAAAAGAGAGGATGACGAAGGATTTGCTGCATTGTTGATACTGGTTTGGAGGGCCTAGGGAATGCAGCCAACAACAACAACAAAACAAAGAAACTGACTGCAGATCTCAGTTTCTTAGACCACGTGTTGCAAACCCATACGGGCTCATGTAACTGAATTTGGGGGTTGTGAAAAAATTTGGCAACAATATACAGTTTCTGGGCTTGTAGCAACCAAAACTTAATTGAAAGTCCAGTATGCAATAAACTGAAGGTGTTTCTGTCAGGACTTACCCACGTTGCATGGTGCAACATCACTGCAGCCTTGGTGCTCTTTGAATGCTGTCCCACCGTGCAACATAAATGAATGCTTTAGCAAACAATTTGCCTCAGATTTAAGACCACTCTATGTTATAAATTGCAATGTCTATATACAAAGTTTTCTTTCTTTCTTTCTTTTTTTTTTTTTTTTTTTGGTTTTTTGAAACAGAATTTCTCTGTATAGCCCTGGCTGTCCTGGAACTTACTCTGTAGACCAGGCCAATGTATTCAAACTCAAGCTCTTTTGGCAATTTAATCCCATTGGTGCCAAGGATGGCAGTCTGTCCTCCTGCCCCACTGTGTGCCAGGGTCAACCTGCAGATTGGAGCTTGCTTCCCTTATACCCAGGCTTAAGTCAGATGAGGCAGCAATCGTGGGGCCTCCTGGATTTCCAGGTGGCCTGGAAAGTGCCTGGTGAGCCCAGCTGAGCTCTCAAGCCTTGAGTGAAGTAACAAAGACTAAAGGGGTCCAGCCTTTTATAGTCTTTTCCCAGAGTTCCAGAAGAGATGCTACCAGCGTCGAAAATTAATCTGAGGGATCACAAATGAATCTACATATACGAAACTCTTTAGTCCATTCTCTTTACTCTTCTGAGTCAGTTCTCTCTCTGCACAGCTTCTTTTCTGCTCTCATATTCTGCTCCTTTCTTGCCTGATTCTCTCTAAGTTCTATCTTAATACCTTGTCTTAGTTTTTCCCATCTTAGTTCTTCCCCATCTAGTTCTTTCCATCTTGTTCTTCCTCATCGGAATTCTCTCAAGTGTCTGAGGTTTTCAGTTATACATGCATGCAATCAGCAATACTCTGGACAAGGCAAGATCATCAGGCTTGAATTCTTTCAGGGTCAAAAGGAGGGGTGACAAGATCCACACAAAGAACAGTAACTGTCAGCTGTCATTAGCAACCCAAAAGGGAAGTGACTCATGGGAAATGAATCAACTAAGGGATAAATTCAGTTAATAGATTGAAAAAGGGAATTTATGTGCTCAAGCTATATTCTTAGAAGTGGTTAGGTAAGATGTTAGGATTCTATAAGCCACTAAGTCATGAGTGAAAATAAAACTGCCTTTTTTTTTTTCCTTTGGCTCTGTATCTGTCGAAGCTCAGTTGTGTTGTTTTCTGGCAGGGCAGGGGAAGTGTACTCAGTAACTAGGCAACCTGTGTCACAGCTAGATGTACCTGGTTTGTAAAAGCCCTTTAGTTCTGAGTTAATTGTTAAAGGGAGATCTAGAGCTACAGATAGCACTTGGAAGAAGGAGGTCAAGTTTAATTAGCACATCTGCCTGGCCTGGGCGGTTGTCTCAGTATAAATTTTTACCTTCTCTCAGGAACTAACCGATAGTCTGGATGCTTATCTATCTGCAGTCTGTTCTTAGAAAGTCTGCAAGGTATCTCAGACAAAATACTTTCGTCTGCAGATGGTCCTGGCTGGATGAAGCTAAAGACAATAATTACAGAAAGGCCTGAAATTAGGGGTCTGGACTGTATGCCTATTGTCAGCACAGTTGGGGGATGCTATCCAAACACCCCAATTGTATAGGGGGAAATTGTGCTCAATGAACAATTCAACCACACTGTTAGAAATCCTTGGGAAAAGAATCAAATGGGAAAGCTGCAATAGCACACAAGAAATTCACTGCAGGAAACGGCTAATTTATTCAAAAGCCAGTATCACCAAGACTCCTTGAGTCTTGGCTTTATCCTCTGGAAGAGCCCTTAGCTTCCTCCAGGTATTAACCTTGCCGTAGTCACCTGAATTCCTACTTCCTGTTTCTGAGGCTCGCAGCAGTGAAGCATGGGTAGCAGGGATGGGAGGGCTTCTTGCCACTGCAGGAACCCCCTCGGCACCCCAACAGGGGGTCTCTGAGTTTTATGGATTGGTAAACACCTAACCTAAGGCAAAGCTAGACTTTTGGCTCTGATGACAGTGATGGAGGAAAGCTACAGGGCTGCTGAGATGGACAGGTGCTGCACTCAGACCTGGGTTCAGGCAGGCAGGCCACACACTTAGTGAGAGAACTTACTGCTCTTTCAGGTTTTTTTCCCAAATGTTTAGCATGGTGTTTGGGATACAGTAGGTGCTTAATAAATATCAGTTGGCTCTTATTCACGGTGTTGCCTTCCTATGTTCTATGAACACACACACGCTACATATATACACCCCACACCCCCCATACACATACACCTCATGCACAACTTACACACACCACACACAACTCACACACACACACCACGTATACCACACACACCACATATACCCACACACAATTCACATACACACACACATCTCACACACATATACACTCTCCCTCCACAACTTACACACACACCACACAAAACTCACACACACACAACTCACATGCACATAACACACACAACTCACACACACACACACACACACACTACACATATACACACATGCCACATACACACATACACCCCATACCCCCTCCCACATACACCCACACACAACTTACACACACACATCTCACACAAATATACACTCCCGCTCTATAACTCTCTCTCTCTCTCTCTCTCTCTCTCTCTCTCTCTCTCTCACACACACACACACACACACACACACACCACACATACATACACACACACACACCCCTTTTCTAGCCAGGGCCCAGGAAGCTTAGACCAAACAGGAATTACGGAGCAGATTCAGAGACAAATTCCCTTCCCCACACTTCTCTTTTCTACATGTGATCCTTACTCCCACCACCCTTTCAGGGGAGTTCAGAGCCCTTCGCTCCCTCACCCCAGAACACAGCTACTGTCAAACAACCATCACGCAGGAACTCCATCAAGTAACCATCAAGCACTTCCTTGGAGCCAAGTGTGTTACGCTGAGTTCCTCTCATAGACCTGCCCCCAGCCTAGAAGCCAAGTCAGGCCATACTCAAGAGTCCCAACCAGCCTGAGCCAAGAAGATGGAACCTTCTGGTGCTCCTGTGCCCCAGAGTCACTCCCTTAGGGAACCCCAGTTCCAAAGAACCTCAAGAATTGTTTTCTCTAAGCATACATACCTTCATGCCCAGTACTCATCCACAAAATACCTTTTCTAATTTTCAGATGATTATCTTATTATTATTTTTTTTGGCTTATTTATTTATTTCCATTTTTTGAAACAAAGTTTCTCTGTGTAACAGTCCCTGCTGTCCTGAAACTCACTCTGTAGATCAGGCTGGCCTTGAACTCACAGAGGTCCACCTGCCTCTGCCTCCGAAGTGCTGGGATTAGAGGCCTGTGCCACCTCCGCCCGGCCGCATAATTATTTTAATTCCCCCAACTGATACAGTGGTGTTCTTAAAAAACAAGAGCTGTGGTTATAGCTCATTTGATAGAGCGCTTGCCAAGGCATGGTGGTGCACACTTACAAGTCCGGGACTTAGGAGGGTCAGGAGATCAAGGTCATCCTGAACTATATAGCAATCTTGAGGCCAGCCTGGGTTACATGAGACCATGTCCAAATAGATAAATAAGACTTAAGTAACATTTACCAAAGTAATTCTTTTGCATTTTCTAATTTGGACAAATTGGAGTAGAACCATTAGTTTGCAGTCCTCTCCTCAATATATAGACCCACAAACTCAGAAATCTGACAGGAAACTATCCATCTGGACAGATTTCAGTTGTCTTACCCAGCAGGACACTCCCCTTCCTTCCTCCTTCTCTTAGAATATTAACGTAATTTTATACAGCATCACCAAGCAGTGTCCATTGTACTTAACTGCTTTTCAGTCAAAGGGACCTGGTGAACTTATGACTCATACAATGAAAAATAAGTAAGAACTGAACTCAGTTAATGTTGCTTGAAATTGCTATGGAGTGAGTGGTTCATCTTGAGGAAAACAGAGGTCTCCTCAAAGAAAAAAGTTGGCTTCACTGAAAAAAAAAATCCATACAAGAAAGGGGGAGACACGGTTCTTAGGGGTTGCCTCTGGGTGGTAGAATTATAGGCAAATATTTTCTCCAGCCTAATATTCTCATGAACTCTCTTTTCTTTTTTTTAAGACAGGTTCTCACTACATAGCCCTGGTTGTCTTGGAACTCACTCTGTAGACCAGGCTGGCCTCAAACTTAGATCTGCCTGCTTCTGCCTCCCAAGTGCTGGGATTAAAGACGTGTGCGACCATGCCCAGCTATGGAATACTCCTTTACACTGTGTGAATATATATCGCTGTGACTGTTTTAATAAAGAAGCTGACTGGCCAATAGCCGGACAGGATGAGGTGAGGCAGAAGGAGCCAAACTAAGAATGCTGGGAAGAAGAAGGGTAGAGTCTGGAGTCACCAGCCAGACACACAGGGAGGAGATGAATGGGCCATGCTAATAAAGGTGCTGCCACGTGGCAGAGCATAAATAAGGAGTATAGGTTAATTAAAATGTAGAGCTAGTTAGTAATAAGCTTGAGCTATTGGCCGAGCATTTGTAATTAATATAAGCCTCAGTGTGTTTGTTTGAGAGTGACTGCAGGACAGGAAAACTCTGCCCACACTTGGCAAACCTCCTATTTTTAAATTTTTAAGCATGTGTTATTTTTATAAGGAAAAGGCGGAAATACACAGGATGGTAAATGATGAGGTTAAGACCCATGTCTAGCAAGTTATACCCCCCCGCGCCCCCCCCACCCACACCTTTTTCTGGAACAGACATCAGAGCAGAAAGAGAAGGAGGTTGATGGGGAGGCCTTGTCCTCATCAGCAAATGGGAGTTCAGAAATTGTATCACTTGCCCGTGGTCACGGACATGGCAAAATTACAACCGGTACGTGCGGCTCTAGGGTGCCTGGTTCTCTGTCCTTAGAGTGTGCTCTGCTTTCCCACTGCTCAATGAGATGATACGATAAACAGTTAGAGACTGCTCTAAGCCATTCTAGAAACACTACCTCCTA
The DNA here is from genome assembly GCF_007827085.1 of Peromyscus californicus insignis. NCBI lineage: Eukaryota > Metazoa > Chordata > Mammalia > Rodentia > Cricetidae > Peromyscus > Peromyscus californicus. The sequence goes on from NW_026294573.1 coordinate 101,989,474, forward strand.
ATTTAAAAATCAGTGCAAGGCGCAGCAGCAAGCTCACATTCCAAGTGGGAAACTTGGTGCTCTGTTGGAGAGAATGTAAGATGTGTTGACCCTTGTGAGTAACAGTGTCATGATTCCTCCTAAACTAAAAACTAGAAATATTGCCGGGTGTGGTGGTGCACACCTTTAATCCCAGCACTTGGAAGGCAGAATAAGTAGGATGGAGGCCAGCCTGGTCTACAAAGCTAGGGCTGTCACCCTGTCTTGAAAACCAACCAAACAAACAAAAAAACTATAAATATCAAAAAATCCAGCAATGCCTCTTCTAAGTGTATTTCCTAAAGAACTGAGGCCAGGGTCCCAAGAAATATCCTCATATCTATGTTCAAAGAAACACTATTCACAATCACCAAGAGATGGAATCAAGCCAAAGGCCCATCAAGAGGTCAACACTCTATGGTATGTGCCCATTGGAATATCACTCAGCCTTAGAAAAGAACAAAGTCAGGCATGGGGGTCATACTTGTAACCTCAGCACTAGCAAGATCGAGGTAGGCAGAGGAGTGCCTCCAGATCAAGGCCAGCCTATACTATACAGTGAGTTCCAGGTCAGCCTGGGCTATAGTGTGAACCTTTTCTAAAAAAAAAAAAAACATGGAGATTCTGATTCACACTGTGAGCTATAACATGGATGAAATTTTTGAGAGAAATAAGTACCACATGATTCCACTTGTGTAGTCAAATCCATAGAAGCAGAGTTAGAGCGGTTACCAGGGACTGGAGCCTGGGAGAAGGAAGGGGGAGCTGTCTTTTAATGGATACACTGTTGCAGGTTAGCAAGAAGAAACACTTGAAAGGCAGCAGTAGGGACACTTAGTAACACTGCACCGTACATTTAAGAATGGCTGGAATGGCAGGCTATGGCAGGCTACGGCAGCGCACACCCTTCATTCCAGCACTTGGGAGAGACCAAGGCAGGTGGATTTCTGTGTGTTTCAGGCCAGTCTGGTCTACAAAGAGAGTTCCTCACCAATCAAGGCTACATAGTGAGACCCTGTCTCCAAAATCCAAAACAAAACAAGAATGGTTTAACTTTGTGTTGAGCAGTTTCTGTCACAATTTTAAAAGAGGAAGGCTGGGGATGTAGCTCAGTGATACAGCTTTTGCCTAGCGTGCTCGAGGCCCTGGCTTGGGCTTTGACCTCTCTAACCCCACCTACAAAACTTCAGGTTAAATGAATGAGCAGCCACTGGAGTCTTTTTCCATGGACTTGAACTATGGTTCTAGCACAGCTTAATGGCATGCACCCCTCCCTCCACAGATCACATCAGTTACTTCATGTCACATCCATGGTGAGACCGGGCTAGTCCATCGGACAAGGAGGCCCCACAGTCAAAGTGACCCATTGTGGAGACTCCTGACTCCTGACTGAGATCCACAGTCAACAATGGCAGCCTCTGAGCTTTGCAGGTCTAAGAGGAAGATGGAGTCGTTCCCTGCTGGGGAAAGGAAGGCCAAGGGGACAGGAGGCTGGGTATGCTTATTACAGAAGCTTGTAATCCCTCACTCGAAGGATCAGAAGTTCAAGGTCATTCTTGAAACAAATCAAGTTCAAGGCCAGCCTCGACTAGTGAGACCCTGTCTCAAAAATTATATGTATGTATGTATGTATGTATGTATGTATGTATGTATGTATAGAGGGAGGAAGGGAAGGAGGAAGGGAGCGGGACAGGGAAGGAGAGAGTGTGGGAGACAGCTAGTACCTTTGAGTTGTTCTTAGACTAGAAGGGGGAACAAACCCAAGAACAACTAAACATAAACTCAAATAGGAAAATAAAATATGGTGAGAAAAGAAGGCAGAGAATAAAAAGATGTGGTTTGTGGGGAAAACCCATCATCACAGAAGTGTAGTCTGACACCAGATCTCAGTAGGTAAGAGCCAAGAGGCTGCGGCAGGGACCCACCTTCTCCAGGTGCTGCTGCAGGCCGTGGAGCCCTTGGGAATCGGGAGACAGCAGGCTTCTGGGTTAGAGTCGTGGAGCAAACACATGCCGACGACAGTTAGATTTGAATTGCAAATAAACATCAAGAGCATTCCCAGCATTATTATTTCCCAGATGCACTAAATAGCAACTGCTCACAAGAAACTCAAACAGAAATGGGCTCCTACATTTTCACCTCTAGGTGAGGGAAAACCGTTCCCAGCCTGAGCTCTGTGTCCCCTCTGACCCAGTTTCTGAGGTTGTCACCTTCAAGAGTCACTTGGTATTCTTGACTTTGGGTGTATCGGACCTTGAGGAATGCCAGCAGGTTGTCAAGTGCCACTGAGCCGCCGTGAACAGTCACACTCACCTCCCCCAGACAGAGATGAAAGGGAAAACTCCACCTTTGTTCATTCTGTGGAAGGTGATGCTGTCTTCCATTTTTATACTGGCTTCTTTATCTTTTTGAGGTCAAATCTCCCCATACACACAAACCCTGGCGTTGATTAACACGAGGATGGAAGGCATCCATTCTCCTCATGGCTTCAGCAGAGCCAAGGGGAGGAGAATACTAGTTTAATCAACATCTGAAAGCTAGAATGCCGGCGATGGAATGCCCTGAGGGGACCTTGTCTTCCGGGTGGACCCAGAACTGCCACAGGCTGGAGGTGTTTCATGTTTATTTTTGGTTGTTGTGGGTTTTCGATGTGCTGGGATCAAAGCCAGGGCCTCATACATGCTAGGCAAGTGCTCCAACACTGAACTACCTCCCCAATATCCCCCTGCACCAGCTAACTCTTTGACCTCTCTAGCTTCCTCCCAGGCTGGACTGGAGAGTCAAAGCTTCAGGACAGCCACAGGGAGCAGCGCTGCTTAAGCTTTGGCTTATGCAGCCAAATGGCAGGACCTAGCAATGGGCAACCAAGTCAGAAGCTTAGGAAACAGAAGGCGGCGTTCAAGACCCTCCCCTCATCCATAAAACATGTCATGCAAAGTCATTTCATGCTCCAGCGTCTGTGCACTGTTCCAGAAAGGGACAGCTATTCATCTCTCTCAAAAATGTTTATGGAGAGGAGCTATCACCAGGAGAAAACAAACTCTTGAGTGAGATGCTACCCTTTGTGGGGATCTACTTCTGTGGAAACCTTGACAATGGGACTGGTGTCTGCTTAAATGTGGAATGCCCAAAAGCACCGGGGAAAGGTGGCTTTGGAAAAAAACCCAGAGGTGGGGAGATCCTGTCACCTCAGTGCCTGCGTGTGTGACCACTCCTAAAATGGGGTTTCTGAGACTGAAGGAAAGTGGGAGGGGGGCTGGAGAGATGGCTCAGAGGTTAAGAGCACTGGCTGTTCTTCCAGAGGTCCTGAGTTCAATTCCCAGCAACCACATGGTGGCTCACAACCATCTGTAATGAGATCTGGTGCCCTCTTCTGACTTGCAGGCATACATGCAAGCAGAATAGTGTATGCATGATAAATAAATAAATCTTTAAAAAGCAAAGAAAGAAAGAAAGTGGGAGGGCTTCCAGGCTCAGGCCAGAAAACACTAGGCAGACAAAATAGCTGAAGGAGACGGTACCCCACACATCAAGACCCATTTCAGCTGCCTTTAAGGGCTAAGACTATACAAGACTCTGAAAAAAATCCTTCAAACCAAAAGCCATTCTTGTTGACTCTAAAACAGAACATAAATTCCCAAATGAAATGCAACTAAATGTCCAGGAAATCCCATAGTGTTTCAGCTCTAGAAACTGTTCAATTCAGCAAGCCTAATTTTTTTTGTAGTTGTTATATTTGAAAACAATTAGTGGGACCATCCATGTCAAGGAATTCCTAACCATGCACAATGACTTCTAAGAAACCATAACCACTGGAAATTAAATTAGCAAAATCGTCTTGACAGTGAGCTACAGAAATGCCCTCAAACATATGCAAGAGAAAAATTAATTGCATTTGCAAGCAGGCCTGTGGGGCATTGCTGTTACAGTGTGTCTGAGAAAGTTGGATTGCTCGGCTTCTACAGAGGTTTTTGAACAACGCTGGACCAACGGGGTCAGGGACCATCAGAAGTTTTAAGGAGAGCAGGTGCACACAGAAAGGGGTAATGAAGAAATGCTTTTGTGACCAACTGAATTGATCCATTCATGCCACCCCAGAGACCATTTAAGCTGAAAGGACCCCGATTATCACTGAGTCCCACGCAATGGTAGGGCTGGCCTCTGAGTCTCTAGATGCCAATCCCTTTTGTGCAAATAGGATGAGACACCTGAGGCTCGGAGAAGATGAGGTCACTGCTTAGGTCACACTGCAAAGCACTAACCAGGGTGGGTGCGGAGCACAGACACAGGGTGCAGAACCTATAAGCTTAGGAATGAGACTCCAAGATTCCTGTACCCCAGGCTTGCCCTTCCTGCTCTATATGCCGACTTCCTTCTTCCTGCTTCCTCTACTAAGGTATGGAGGTATCCCTTTGTCTTTAAGGATTATCTGAATCTCTTGAAGGTCCCTTAACACTTTTTAAAAACCAATGTGGGGTGTGTGATATAGTCACACGTGTGTTGCTGGCATGCATGCCCAGGTGTCTCTAATGCAGGGGAGGACATTGGGCATCGTCCTCTATTACTCTCATCTTATTATTTTTGGGGGGAGGGGGTTCCCCTCACTGAACCTGAAGCTCACTGTTTTTGCAAAGCTAGCTGGCTAGCTCCTGGAACCCTCCTGTCTCCATCCCACCGTGCTGGGATTACCCCCACGTGTGGCCATGCCCTGAATTTTACATGGAGGCTGGGGATTTGAACTCATGTCTTCTTTCTTCCATAGGTCACACTCTTACCTACTGAGCTGTCTCCCCAGCCCCATACTGCTTTGTTATTAGAGGAGTCTAGCTCATATACTTAAATGCCTACTAACCTTCACGTGTCCTTGGTCCAGGCACCTGTTCCCAAGCCTTCTGACTAGAGGGTCACCTACTTCCTGTGTAAATCACCCAAACCAAGGTCTCTGCCTGCCAGGACACAGCTTGCCAACTGGATGACCCCAGCCAACAGCGGCCACATGAGGCTTGGCACTGGGACATGCCCTCTGCCGCCCCCTTGTGTCCACAAAGGGAGCAGCATGGCCTGGGACTTGGGTGGGCCCATGTGAGCCAGGCACTTTTGGGGTTGCCTTGACTCTTTTTGCTGGAAAGGCTCCTCTATTTCGGGCTGATGGTGCGTGGGTGACAGCGCTCTCTTCACTCCTGCCCCTCCAGTTAATTGCCCCTGGCAACTTCAGCCTCCTCACTGAGCAGTCAACCTACCAGTTCCTAAGCAGTGAGCGCCAGCCAAGGGTGATCAGTCTGGGGACAGGGACACGGAAGGGATGTACACTTCCCCTTCATAATAAGGAGTCAAAACACTTCCACAGGCTCAGATCCCTGAGTTGGATCCCCACCACCGCATACATGTACCGCAAAGACCCTCACCTGTGATTCCAGCACCGGGGAGGTGGAGGCTGAAAGATCCCAAGTTCAGGGCCATCCTCAGCTACGGAGTAAATCTGAAGCCATGCTGGGCTACACAAGAACTTGTCTCGAAAATAAATAAGTTAATGAGTTAATTAGTACAATTGGAATTTTGACTGTTCTGTACCAAGAACTACAAGAATTCAGAATCAAAGGTGAAGTTTGGGAGGCCCCTAGAGAGGACATATTCAACTCAGTGTTTGGAAGGCAGAAGTATTGTGAAACCAAATGGCAAAAAAGAGAAGCATTCTAAAAGGAAGAAAATCCTAGCAGCCACACTTGGGGTGCGAAGCGGTGTTGGGTATGTGCAGAGGGTGAGGGCTGGAAGTGCCCGGGAGAAAGGAAGCCAAGTGGACACAATAACAGCGGCCATACACTAAGGCCACAGTAGCTGTGTATACGGCATAGATTATAAAGTGACCAACAGAAAGGAGGTGGTGACACTCGGGTGCCCAGAGTGGGAAGTGTGGAAAAAAGTGAACCTGAGAGCGGTAGGAAGAACAGGACATTTCGGTATATTGCCCTTGACTCAATAACTGCCACCAAACTATACATCAGGTGATGTGGGAGGTTCTTGGCTTACATTACTCATGCCCATACAAGGCTGACAGCATCTGTATTGACAAAGGAGAAAACCAGGCCCTCGGAGTAGTAATGGATATGCTCAAGGGACCAGACATGGGAGCCAGGACTTGAACTTACAACGTTGTGCTTCACAGCTTACATTTATCCCAGCCCAATGCTCCTCTTCTACAACAGGTCCCTTTAATAATGTGAAGGGCCAGACTCAATCCAAACCTGAGAGGCAGTACTGGGACATCAAAGAAGCAAAGCTCTTATCCCTCTTCCATAAAGCCCAAGAACCCATGAAAAATGGGTGGGGTTGCCATGGGCATCTGTCATCCCAGGACTCCTGTGGAGTTGGGAGGATAAACAGAGGCTCACTGGCTAGCTAGCCTGATGTTCCAGATCCAGTGAGAGACCCTGCCCCAAACAAGAAAGTTGAAGGCAGGAACCAACACCCCACGCCCTCTTGATGTGGGTTCTTTGAGCATGAGGAAGCTTTTCCTGGCTCTTCATGAGCTTACTTCAGGGTGCTAAAGTCCCCAAGATTGATAATCAATAATCAAAAGTCACCAGAGCCACCAGTGTTGATTTGAGTAAGAAGAGCCTCCCCAAAGGCTCATACTCGTTTTTGTTGGGAAGGATTGGGTGGTGTGGCCTTGTTGGAGGAGATGTGTCACGTGAAGGCTGTGCAAAGTGCTTCAGGTTCCCAGATTTGTGAGCTTGGAGGTTTCAAAAGCCCAAGCCAGGCCCAGTCTGTCCGTCTGTCCGTCTGTCTGTCTGTCTCTGCCTACAACTTGGATCAGATTGGAGCCCTTAGCTACTTCTCCAGCACCTTGCCACCACGCTCCCCATCATGATAATGGACTAAGCCTCTGAAACTGTAAGCAAGTCCCACTCAAATGCTTTCTTGTATAAGAGTGCCTTGAGTTCCAGGCCAACCTGGTCTACAAAGTGAGTTCTAGGACAGGCTCCAAGAGCTACACAGAGAAACACTGTCTCGTAAAAACAAAACAAAACAAAACAAAAAAAAAGAGTGCCTTGGCCATGGTGTCTCTTCACAGCAACAGAACAGTGACTAAGACACCATCCCAAGCCCCTTTGTTGCATCACGCCCAAGAAGAGTAAGAAAATTCAACACGAGCAAGGAGTGAGCACAGATTTGTTAAAAAAGTGAGAAGGGGGGCTGGAGAAATGGCTTAGAGGTTAAGAGCACTGACTTCTCTTCCAGAGGTCCTGAGTTCAATTCCCAGCAACCACATGGTGGCTCACAACCATCTGTAATAAGGTCTGGTGCCCTCTTCTGGTCATACATGCTGTATACATAATAAATAAATCTTTAAAAAAAAAAAAAGGTGAGAAGGAACTCTCTAGAGAGTGAGAGCGGCTGGAAGGGAGGAACACCTTGGGAGCCCTGCCCAGTGGACTTTTAGGGATCTTATGGTGGGAACTGGAGGGAGGCTGAGGCAATCTCTGCTAGGATTGGTTGTTTTGAGCACATCTTGAGTGATTCACTAAAAGGACTCCACACGTTTATGCAAGCTCTCTTGGCCCAACCAGAGAGCTGCTGGTCTACTTCTGGGAGGGGCCCCAAGTGCTATGTGCCCAGCTTCAAATGATCCATCATGGGATCTGTCTGTACTGCCTGAGGGAAGCAAGCTCCCGTCTCTAGACCCAGGGCAAGATCTGCCGTGGTTCATGTGAAAATGTAGGTAGGTCCCCATCCAGCTACATTGAGCCAGCTTCTTTGGAGTGGTTTAGGGACCTCTGACCTACGCTGTGGCTGAGGTAAATATACTACTTTATATAATAGCAAAACTGGTCTGTTGGGAAAGCAAATTCCTGAGATCAGTGCCTAATAATAACATAAAAAGGCTATCCCCACCACAAAAGTGTCCGCAAATGGGAGCAAATGGAAAGAGCCAGGGAGTTTACACGATAATAAAAGCCTGGGGCTTTGGAAGAAAGCAGTGCTTCAAGCTGGGCTTTGGGACACCACACTCAAAGCACGGGAGAGAAATTCTGCCCAGACCTTCAGAGAAGGCACTTAGTCTTTGTTGTGTAACAGTTTCCTCCGAGATTGAAACATTCCATCCTACGGGGAAGCTCCTTAAACCGGAAGGTAAACAACTCGAAAGAGCTTCCGGAAGTTCCTGAAACTAATTGGATTCACTAGGCCCCCTCCCTGCCAGAGTAAGCAAGAAAAAGCTGAGCCTCCTCCTCAGAGGAAGTGAAGCTGAGTGGCAATGCAGACCCTCAGTGGAGAAAAGCTGTAAAGGAGATCAGACCAGCTGCCTGGGGGAAGTTTAGACCAACTGAGGCACCCGGAAAGCACACTCCAACCTGTTGGGCTGCCTAAAGGCTGTGCAAAGTGCTCCAGGTTCCCAGGTTTGTGAGCTGTCATCCATGCTGGGGTGGGCCTTGGTGATTCAGCTTGTCTTTGAGTCATTTCTGCTCAGGTAAGTAACTCCTCAGCCATATTCCTGGAAGTAACCCCAATAAAACTTTGGTTCACCACGCTGGACTTAGATAGTATTCATAATTTGGTCTGTCATGGTTCCCAGCCTGGAGCGAGTAGGCCTGGGTAATGTCTCCCTAGGAAAAGTTTTGTTACAGTGTCTAGAGACCTCAAATTGACTACTGTCTGCACCTTAGGACACTCGAGAATCCAAGTGACTCTAAAACCCGAGCACTGGGGCTAGAGAGATGGCTCAGAGGTTAAGAGCACTGGCTGTTCTTGCCGAGGACCCAAGTTCAGTTCCCAGCACCTACATGGCAGCTCACAACTGTCTAACTGCAGTTCCAGTGGATCTGACACCCTCTTCTGGCTCCTTGGGCACTGCCCTCCCATGGTGCACAGACATACATGCAGACAGAATACATAAAATAAAAACAAACCTTTCCAACACAATCAATAAATAAAAATAATAAAGCCCGAAAGGCTGATGACCTCAGTGTGATTCCTGGAGCAAAGGTCAAAGGGCAGGATCGACTCCACAAGCTTCACTTTAACCTCCATCTGTGAACCATGGCAGGAAGGCAACACACCTCCATCCTCTCCCTCCCTCATCCCCTGCCTCTCCCTCCCTCCCCCCTCCATCCCCTCCCTCTTTGTCTCTCTCTCTCTCTCTCTCTCTCTCTCTCTCTCTCTCTCTCTCTCTCTCTCACACACACACACACACACACACACACACACACACTAATAAAATTTTTAAAAATTAAAACCTGAGTCCCTCTACTCACCATGGCTGGAACGTCAAGTTCAAACAAGGGACTAACAAACACAGCCGCCTTCTCTGGACAAACACTCTACAGCATCTTGTAAATTCCAGCACCAGAAATTCTGATCACCCAAGATTCTCCCTCAGCTCCTGGTCCCCTCCCTGCCTCTCCACTCTGTGTCCAGCAGCCTCAGACGACTCTTGGGATACACACTATGTCAGATGACATTTTGATGAGGGACGTTGAGGGAGATCACCCAGCTTCTCAGCACACATGTGGTTTAGGAGGTGGCTGGGCTCCATTCTCTTCCAGCCCTGGGCATCAGACCACATGGCTCAGGGAATCCTAAAAAGTAGGTTTCAGACCAGCCTCTGCTCACTCACAGCAGGCATCTGTCCCCAGGGTCTGAGTTATTTTGGCTGGCTCAGCATCCAGTACTAAGCCCTAGACAGAAGAAAGGAGGGTAAACTGGGCTGTCTCCACCCACCCAGCCCACCTCCAACTGAGAAGGCCAGTAGACAGCCTTGTGAAATTTTCATTTGCTCTGGGCCTTTTTTCCCCTATCCCATGTAGCAAAACCTTGGATGGCAGCACAGCTAAAAAAAAAAAAAAAGAAAGAAAGAAATGAAGTTTAATTCAACGAATAAATAGCAAAAAGTAGTGGGAGAGAAATTCTGTCTTTGGGAAAAACAAAACAACAACAACAACTTGCTTAGCTATGGCTAAACATTGAAGAAATCACTTTCCCTAAGGGGTGTGTGTGTGCGCGCACGCATATATATATATATGTGCAGGTGTGCACAAATGTCTGTGGAAGTTTTGTCTGGTGTCTTTACTGGACAGCTCTCAATCTTTATTTTATTTTTAAATATTTTTTTTATTTTGTACACGTAAGTGTATGTGGGGACCTGCCCCACCGGGAACTTCGGTCACCTGTGAAGAGGTGGCCTGGAACCGAGGAAAGGCAAGTGCGCGCCACTCGCCCGCCCGTTCCCCAGCCTCCCTCTTACCTGGAGACAATCAGGCCCAGCGGGAAGTCAAGTCAAGCAAGAACTCATTTATTGATGGGCAGTAAGCCTCTTTTATACCAGAAAACCTCCAACCCCTAGGAGGGGGTAAAGGAACCAACCAATCATTTTAAAGGTCACCCTATTTACAAGTTGTTTATGCCCTGACATCATCTCCTGTTTTTGGTATCTTATCTTAGCATAAATAACTTGAGCTAACTTCCTTTCTCACCATTTGTCTTTAATCTCCATACAAACAACCCAAGCTAACTTCCTCTTAGCCATCCTTTGTATCTGTTCTCTGCACAAACAGCTTAAACTAACTTCCTCTGGTACCATTTGTATCCACTCTCTGCATACACAGCTTAAAGCTTAAGCTCTATTTATCTAAATTTCTCTCAGCACCCTCTTTGTAGCCCATGTATGCCCCACAAGTGTATATGTGTGGGCATATGTGTGCCACAGCTTGAGCATGGGGGTCCAGAGGATAGTTTGTGAAAGTTAGTTTGGTCCTTCCACCGTGTGGGTACCAGGGATCAAACACAGATCATCAAGCTTGGTGGCAAACACCTTCACTTTCCGAATCATCTGTTATAGTTGGGTTTCTGTTGTGGTGATAAAAACACTAACCAAAAACAACTTGGGGAAGAAGGATATATTTCATCTTACGGTTCCATATCACACACCATCACTCAGAGAAGTCAGGACAGGAACTCAACTCAGAAACTGAAAGGCAGGAACCGAAGCAGAGGCTGTGGAGGGGTGCTGCTTACTGGCTTGCTCCCCAGGGCTTGCTCAGCCTGCTTTCTTACAGAACCCAGAACCAGCTACCCAGGGCTGGGCCCTTGCACACCAATCATTAATCAAGAAAATACTCTCAGACTTGCCTAAA
>NW_026294573.1:103430620-103443120 GCF_007827085.1 Peromyscus californicus insignis
GGCAGGAGGATTCAAAGGCATCTCTACTTCATAGCAAGTTCTAAGCCACCTGGGTTATGCAAGACCTTTATAATATCAAAAATAAAAGGGGGAAAAAAAGACTGAGAAACTTGCCTTGGGGCCTTTCTAGTGCCCCTCCCAGCAGATTTCTGTGGTCTGGATGTGTTTGGAATAGCTGCTGCTGATCTGGATGAGATTAGATTTAGTTTTTCACCATTGGTTCCCAAGGGTTTCTTTTCCATTTCCTGTGTTTCTGTGCATGCATGTGTCATTCTCTTGGGAGCTGCCAGGACAGACCAACCCAAGTGATCTTCTTTCTTATTTTGATGAAGAACCTGCTCTGCTGTTGGAGATGAGGAGTTAGTCAATCCTGGAGACTTTCCAAATGTGTTGGTGGTGATGGTCTCACTGCTTCTGTCAGCTGCAGAGCATTTCAGAGTCTCTTTTCCTGTCACAGTCATCCAGAGCCATGGGTTTCATCTCTAAATTTTCACAGGGAGTTCACTGAACGAGACTTCCTAAAATTTAATATACAGAGTTTAGAAATGAGCATTTGAAAATAAGAGTTATAAAAGCAGAAAGAGATGAAATCACTTTGTTGGTAAGTAACTAACAATGTAAAGCTGTCTGCAGTGCAGCTTCTGACCTCTGCCACTGCACTGACGGGCTAGAAACCAACGGGAGCTTCTTGGTCTTAGAGACTAGGGGTGAGATTCTGTCTCTCTTAAGTACTTCCATCTCCCTCAAAATGGTTCTCAGTTTTCAGTCTTTATGTTTTTCATAATTAGGACACCCCCCACCACACATGGATTGGAGACAGGGAGAGGAGGAGAGGTTTTTTTTTCTTTTCTTTGAGACAGGGTGTCTCTGTAGCTCTGGCTGTCCTGGAACTCACAGAGATCCGCCTGCCTCTGCCTCAAAAGTGCTGGGATTAAAGGCGTGCACCACCACCACCTGATGAGAAGAGAATTTTAAAGAATAATGTTTGGACAGCATACCGAAGGACAGTCCAAGACTGTTCCCCCTGCCTCCCCTGCCTGTGTGTGTACACTGTTTCTCAGGGTGGAACGAGAGGACTCTCCTGTCTAAACTGAGAGCTTACTATGTTGATTGGAGCCAGCAGATAATATTTGATGGATAGCTATTTTTGAGGCACCAGGGAATACATCATTATACAAGATGGATAAAATTTCCTGTTTTTTTATGATTTTACAGTGTAACTGGGGAAAACAGATAATAAAAAGTAAATGTCAATTATATATTATGTTACAATAAGATTCAGTAAGAATTAGATAAAAGGAAAGCTAGGGCTAAATGTGATGGCACAGCCTTTAATCCTAGCACTCAGGAGGTAGAGGCAGACAGATGGATCTCTGAGTTCCAGGCCAGCCTGATTTACATAGCAAGTTTTAGGCCAGCCAGCGCTACATAGTTGGGACCCTGTCTCAATTAAACAAAAGGTTGATCTTGGTAAGTGGAATGATATCCATTAAGAGGTGGATGGTACAGATGGCAGTGTTTATTATTTTAGTATTTTATTTTTCTTTCAGTTTATTGGGGGATGGTATTGTGTGAGAGCATCTGTGTGGAGATCAGAAGACCATTTTGTGGATTTGGTTCTCTTACCTTTGAATGGGTTCCAGGGACCAGGCCCGTGTGGCAAGTGCCGTTACCTGCTCTGCCATCTTGTTAACTCTCGACTCTGGTCTGGCTTTGCCTTGTCTCACCTCATCTCATCGCATCTGGTCTCTAACACAAATTGCTAAACGGTCTTATTAATAAAAAACTGAGAGATCAGAAAAGCAGAAAGAAGCCAGCCACATTCTTACCACTTGGAAATCCTAAGCCAAAGAGACCTACTTCCTATATGCCCACCACGCCTATATGCCTTTCTGCTCTGCATCTCACTTTCTCTCTGCCCAGCTACATCACTTCCTGTCTGTCTGTACAGACCTACAGAGCTCCATGGTTAATGATGGGATTAAAGGCATGTGCCACCACGCCTTGCTCTGTTCCCCAGTGTGGCCTTGAACTCACAGAGATCCACATGGATCTCTGCCTCCCGAATGCTAGGATTAAAGGTATGTGCTACCATTGTCTGACTTCTATGTTTGATATAGTGGCTGGCTTTTTCCTCTGATCCTCAGATAAGCTTTATTAGGGTGCACAATATATTGGGGGACACAATAGATCACCACAGTCTTCTCCTACCTTACATGTTTGAGACAAAGATTCAGTTACCCAATGTTGTGCGACTAAACTCTTCTTGGGGAGATGCAACACACACATCTACTCAGCCCAGACAGGGAGCTAACAACAGATCAAAGTACAGATACCACCAAAGTCCAACTTGGTGAACCATGAGTTTTATTGGGGTTACTTACAGGAATATTAGTGAGAGGTTACTTAACAGGAGCAGAAATGACTCAGAGACATTAGCATCACCAAGGGCCACTTCAGGATGGGTGACAGCTCACAAAGCTAGGAACCTGGAGTACACTGCATGGCCTCCAGGCAGCTCCAGAGGATGTAAAATTTCCTTTCCAGGTCTCTCAGTTGGTCTAAACCTCTTCCTGCTTCTTCCAGTCTGCTGGTCTGATCTGAGTGCCATCCTAGCAGCTCAGCTTCTTTCCATCTATGCGTGACTCTCCACTTTCATTGCTTACTTTTGTAGGGAGGAGCCTAGTGAATCTGTTTAGTTTCGGGGACTTCCTGAAGCTCTTTTGAGTTGTTTACCTTCCTGCTTAAGGAGCTTCCCTGCAGGATGGAGTGTTTCAGAGGAAACTGTTATACAATACCCAGGCTGGCCTAGAATTTATAATTCTCCTGCCTCTTTCCCAAATAACAAACTATAAGCCACATTTTCAATTCCTTTTCAGATTTTAAATAGTTGATTAGGCATGGAAGGGGCCCTAACACTTAAAAATCAGATTTCTGTATTTGTGTTAGCCCCTGACTTTATAACAAATGGGAATTGATTTTCCCAGATAAGAAGTGGAATTGGCGTAGTGGACTCACTGTGTCCCCTCTGTTTTTGTCTGTTCACCTCAACTTCTTTCCCTCCCCCACTGACCTTTCTGCTACACTCTGCCATGTAGGTAGCAAACACTTTTGAAAAATTTATTTGAATCTTTCCTTAAGAGCTGTTCAAATATTAGAAGTAGTAGACTGAACAAAACAGAACATTTGGAAGTACGCCTTCTGCAAGGGGAGAAGTTAGATAAGAAATATATTATTAAATGGTTATTTGTTTATAACATACAGAATAAAGCAGAGAAGAAGTGTAGGGAAATTAGAGAAAGATTACCTTCTAAAATAGGGTAGTCACGGTATTCTTTTAAGTAGGGACTGCCTTATTCCTGTTTTATAGTTGAATATGATACAGATTAAATAATTTACCAAAGATCACACTGTAAGTAGACTACTGGAATTCAGATCCCCATCACTTAACTGATGTCTGCACTCTACTTTGTGAAAAAAACTTTTCTTCTTTAGTTTTACCAAGTCAGTTGTGATGATCATAGGCAGTGTCTGCAGTGGTGGAGGCCCTGTAGAGCTCCAGTGAGGAGTCAGTTGTGATGAGCATAGGCAGTGTCTGCAGTGGTGGAGGCCCTGTAGAGCTCCAGTGAATGGAGTCAGTTGTGATGTGCATAGGCAGTGTCTGCAGTGGTGGAGGCCCTGTAGAGCTCCAGTGAGGAGTCAGTTGTGATGTGCATAGGCAGTGTCTGCAGTGGTGGAGGCCCTGTAGAGCTCCAGTGAATGGAGTCAGTTGTGATGTGCATAGGCAGTGTCTGCAGTGATGGAGGCTCTGTAGAGCTCCAGTGAGGAGTCAGTTGTGATGTGCATAGGCAGTGTCTGCAGTGGTGGAGGCCCTGTAGAGCTCCAGTGAATGGAGTCAGTTGTGATGTGCATAGGCAGTGTCTGCAGTGGTGGAGGCCCTGTAGACCTCCAGTGAGGAGTCAGTTGTGATGTGCATAGGCAGTGTCTGCAGTGGTGGAGGCCCTGTAGACCTCCAGTGAGGAGTCAGTTGGTGGGCAGTCTTCAGTCTTTTCCTGCCTAGTCCTTTGGTCTTTGCCCTGTCTAGCATGGCTCTAGGGACAGACCCGACTGGGATGCCAAGGGATTGAAGAGCAGATGGACACACAGACATAAAGCTGGGATTAGATGGTGAGGGCCTCTTGGATGGAAAAACTTCAGCACCCTAGAAGCACAGTGTGTTTATTGTATAGAGTTGAACAGAGAGGTTATTGCATACAGCTGAACAAGGAGATGGGGTTAAAGTATACAGCTAGATCAAGGAGACGTTGAGCTAATCTTGATAGGCATGGTCTTTGTAGGGGAGCAGCCTTCAGGTCATAAATAACGGAGGAACTATGGTAGCCATTTTCTGCCGATACCATCAACATTCATGGTCAGACAAAAAGGTGAGGTAAACTGTTTTCTTCTGGATCTGAGGCTAGGGTCCTTGGTATGGCAGTGCCCACATCTACAGCACACATTTACTTAGGACCTCATGCACTCAGAACTTCCTCCACTTACCACAGGTTGTTATTCCAGGCTCCCTTTCCATGACACCTCTGTCCTGCTTCATGCTCAGAGTCTATGCTGCTCTGTAACAAACCTCCTATCATGCATTGCTGTGTTGCATTGTTTCCGATGTGACAGTCATTCATACAGCATTTAACAATGTAAAGTCTAATATGAAACTGTTACTCTTGTTGCATCTTTCTGATATTGAAGTGAACCTACCTAAACAAGTGTCAGTTTGGGACTAAGGAGATATTTTGCAGTGAGAACATATCTGACATAGGGCATGGGTCTGACTTAAAGGATGAAATAGAATATCCAAACATTTGAGAGCTATCAAGTTAGCCTGATGAGTTTGATCTCCAGGACCCATCTGGTAGAAAGAGAGAACAGACCCCTGTAAATTGTCCTCCAACTTCACATTGTGACATGTACACACACACAGACACACACACACACAAGAATGAATGTATGAATTAATTAATTAATTAATTAATTAATTATAAAAAAACAAACTTTTTATCTGGGCAGTGGTGGTGCATGCTGATCCCAGCACTTGGGAGGCAGAGGTGGGAGGGGGGTCTCTGTGAGTTCAAGGCCAGCCTGGTCTACAGAATGAGTTTCAGGACAGTCAGGGCTACACAGACAAACTCTGTCTCAAAAAGCCAAAACCAAAAACAACAAAAACAAACAAACACCTGTCTTTTCAAGTGAGGTGAATTAACTTGTAGCCCCAATCACACACTTTCCCAGAGTACTGCTGTGTCATGAGGAACCCTGACCAACTGCAAGAGAGAGATGCTTGTGTGATCACACACTTACCCAGAGCACTGCTATGTCATCAAGAACCCCAAGCAACTGAGAGAGAGAGATGCTTGTGTGTGAGTGGTGATTCGGAGCAGAAGACTTTTCTAAACAAATCTCTTGTAGTAAAGCTGATGCACTTGTGCTGGGAAGAATCATCTATCCAGCTTGTACACAAGGAATCCCTGCAGACTGCCTTCAGAGAAGCAGGGCATTTCTTCTGTGACTGCATACTTCCTTTTTTTGAATCTTCCAATTTTTTAAAATTAGCATATTGTGAAAAGAAATGTAGGAATCCCTTCAGTTTCTCTCCCCAGGAATAATGTCAATTGGAATTTTATATTAACAGGATTTTGAAGTTTTTTTTTACTTACACACACACACACACACACATCTTTTTATTTTCCTATTTATTTATTTTTGAGACAGGGTCTCACTATGTAGCCCTAGGTGGCCTAGAACTCACTATGTAGACAAAGCTGACCTCAGACTCAGAGATCTGCCTGCCTCTGCCTTCCAAGTGCTGGGGTCAAAGGTGTACATCACCATGCCCAGCTCACATGTCTTTTTTTCTGTTTGATTTTATTTGTTTTCAATATAGGGTCTTACTGTGTAGACCTGGTGATCTGATCTTCACTGTGTAGCTCTGGTTCATCTTGAACTCATGGCAATTCTCCTGCTTCAGTCTCCTGAGTGCCGATGTTACAGGCGTATGCCACCATACCTGTCTTATTAAAGTTTATTTCCAGGAAATACTATCTTTGCGTAGACTATTCCATGAACACAAAATATTTGTGCTCAGAAAATGGAAATGTGCAAACACATTTAGCTTTAAATTGTTTTCTTTTCTTTTTCTTTTTTTTTTTTTTTCTTTCTTTCCTTCCTCCAAGACAGGGTTCTCTGTGTAGCCCTGGCTGTCCTGGATCTCACTCTGTAGCCCAGGCTGGCCTCGAATTCAGAGGCCTTCCTTTGCCTTCTGAGTTCTGGGATTAAAGGCATGGGCTCCCCCTCTCCAGCTGGCTTTAAATTCTTTAAAATACTTAGCTTAGACTAAAGGTATCTAACCTTTTAGCTTCTTTGGGCCACATTGGACGAAGAATTGTCTTTGGCCACCCATGATATACCTAAATACTGTAAATGACTTTCATGACATCTGTTGCACAGAGAAGCAAAGAATTCTTCACATCATAATGTGACCCCATGGGAGAGTCCTTTAAAATTGCCACACAGGTCATAGTTTATGGTCACTGATAAGGACATGAACATAGCTAAGTAGCAAAATTTCATTGATGTTTAAGTGTTTCTTTATTATAAATGTAGAAAAGGAGAGGAACATAAAAGTAATAGCGTATTTGACACTGTCCAGTGGAAGTAGTTCCCGTGAGTTCTCATTGCGCTTTAACTTGGAAACAGTTGCTCACAGACCTAAGGTGCTGCCAGAAAGCAATGCCATGTCTAAGATGTGCTGTGAGGGATAGCTAGCTGTCTCTGCAGAGAGAGCTTGGGAAAGCATAGTCAAGTCGAGTGTCAAATTACAGCTCTGTGCGTTTCACTTGAAAACTACCAAGTAACCTATCTATGTCAGTGGACCAACAGATACACCAGAATTTGATTATTTTCCTGGAAATACTGAAATCAGTTTTCCAATTCTTTTTTTGTTTGTTTGGTTTTGGGTTTTCGTGATAGGATTTCTCTTTGTAACAGCTCTAGCTGTCCTGGAACTGGATTTGTAGACCAGGCTGACCTCGAACTCACAGATATCCACCTATCTCTGCCTCTCAAGTACTGGGATTAAAGGATTACAGACTGTTGTGAGCCATCATGCGGGTGCTGGGAATCTAACCCAGGTCCTCTAATAGAGCAATCAGTGCTCTTAACTATTGAGTTATCTCTCAACCTCATGCATTTACTTTTACCATAAAAGTAATTGACAAGAAAATAACAAAGTTTGGGCCTTCCTCAGTTCAACTGTCAAAGCCATACAAAGTGGAGGGCCAATCATATAGCTCAGTGAGTGATGGCATGAGGCAGGGCTGAGGTGTGGAGGGCCAATCATACAGCTCAGTGAGTGATGGCATGAGGCAGGGCTGAGGTGTGGAGGGCCAATCATATGATGGCATGAGGCAGGGCAGAGGTGTGGTAGCACCTTTAGTCATCAAAATGCAACACTTTCTTATGTTCTAAATGATATTTAAGTGCTAATAGTTTACAATGGTGGTTAAAATATTATTGATAATTGATGTGCAATAAAAATTAATGTTTTATATAAGGTTCTGATTTTGTATTAGATCACATGACCTAGCCATGGCTAGGTCTTAAAGATGACAGACCATGTCAAGGCTCAGTAAGAAAACATCTCCCTCACACCCCACACTGTCCTGTGAAGTTAAAAGCAGCATGAGAGAAGTGTATTTGTTGGAGTCTGAGACACAAGTTAAAATTTCCACTCTTTCACTTGCTAAGCTGTATACTGTAGGCAAGTTCTTCAAGTCAAGTTTTCTTCATTTATTAAATAGGAATAATAGCCACAGCTTATGTTGGTAAGTGATGTGTAATGTACGGTTATATTATTAAGGTCTTTGCTACATTTCATGAACTTCTCTAAGCATTCTGCACTCAATCCTCTTCGTCCTCAGGAGGTGTGGGCACTGTTACTATCCACATTTAAAGATGGGGAAGAAACTGTTAGGCTAGTGAAATCATCTGCCTATTGTCACCAACTGGACCAGAACTCAGGCACCTTGTGTATAATTGCATGATAATGTCTTATTGTGAATGGTGTTTAACAAGTGTCATTGTTTTAATATTGTACTTAAACAACTTAATGAACACTTTAAAAATTTTAAATGGTTTTATTTCCTTTAAAGAAGTTTGAAAATAGAGGCAAAATAAGTATATATTAAAAGGCTTTGTGCATTCCAGAAACTGCCATATACTACTCCTGACTGTCTGCTTCAGTCCTGTGGAGCTGACCGTGCCGTGTCTGCCCCCTTCCCTTTTCATAATCATTTCCTGTTTTTTGATTATAATATAATTACATTATTTCCCACTTCCTTTTCCTTCTTCCAAACTCGTGTGTGTGTGTGTGTGTGTGTGTGTGTGTGTGTGTGTGTGTGGTTTTTTTGAGACAGGGTTTCTCTGTAGTTTGGTGCCTGTCCCGGATCTCGCTCTGTAGTGTCCAGGCTGGCCTCAAACCTCTGAATCTCACAGAGATCCGCCTGGCACTGCCTCCCGAGTGCTAGGATTAAAGGTGTGCACCACCGCCGCCCGGCCCCCTCCAAACTCTTGAATATACCCCTCCTTGCTGTCTTTCAAATTCATGACCTCTTTTTTCACTAATTACTGCTACACACACACACACACACACACACACACACACACACACACACACACACAGATATGTATTTAGGAATATGGATGTATGTACACCCTTCTTGGTTTGTGTAATGTTATTTTGTATGTATGCTTGTTTTTGGGACTGACCATTTGGTATGGGATAACCAATAGACGTGCACTTCCCTGGGGAAGACCTTCTTCTCCTGCTCTCGGCATTCCTTGGTTGCCTGTAGGTTTTGGTCTAGGGTTGAGGCCTCATGTGCTTTCTTCTGTCTGTGTTATGTATATTGTCCTTGTGTAGCTTCTGACATTACTAAAAGACACACTTGCAGCAAACTCCCTTTTCCTCTGGGCCTTACAGTCTTTCTGCCCATTCTTCCACAGTGATCCTTGAGCCTTAAGTACAGGAATTGTTTTGGAGATGTATCTGTTAGGACTGGGCTTCACAGCTCTGCATTGTGATTGGTTGTGGTTTTCTGTAATGTCCTGTTACAAAGAGAAGTTTCCTTGATGAGAGTTGAGGTACACTTACCTGTGGGTGTAAGGACAGATGTTTAGATGTAGTTAGGGACGATGCTGGGTTAGTAAAGTAGCAGTTGTTCTCTTCCAAGGTCCACGACTTCACTCGCCCTGGGGTAGTTGTCTGGGTTCTAGTGTCAGGAATGATTTCGCTCTTATTGAGTGGGGCATAAGTCCAATTAGAGAGTTGTTGGTTACTGCCAAAATATATATGCCACTACTGTGCCCTAGGTTTATCGTGCCATGCTGGCGGTTGTTGTGGTTCTTAGGCGTCATTGCTGGGTAGGACTGTTGGTTGCCTCTCTCCTTTGGGAGCTTGCGTGGTGCCTTCTGGTACATGAAATCCAGTCCAGGTAGGTGTTCAGGGCAGTTCCTCTCAGGAGCCTCAGAGCCCTATGTCTCAATTGCGTGGTGTCTTTAGCAATAGGGACTTGCCTTCTACCTCTGGGGGGCAGCAATAGCAATAGTCTATAATGTTTGGAGAGTCTCTTGACCGAAACTCAGAAGAGGCCTTCTCATGCCTAGAGTTGGGGTTTTTTGTTAGATGGTCTCTGGCTCTCAGAGGGAACATTGTCAGCCCAGATGAGAAAGAAAAGTTCATTTAACCTATGTATGTATTTTTATACACAGACTTGTGTGTATTAGTTTTGTTTTTAAGGCAGATTGTTAAAGTATGATTATGACTTTTTCAAACATCTTTCTTGTTGTTTGAGCCTCCTTTCCTTCTGTTGTTTTCGTCTCCCTTTCCATCCCTTGTTAGCACCCTCCGGTTTTCCCATCTCCCTGGTCAGATCACTTGGATCCTGCTATTCCCCTCTGCTGCTCCCCTCCCCCTCCCTGGGCAATGGTCCCTTTTTGCTTTCCTGGTTTCTGCAGTTACTCCAGGGTGTGTAACTCACACCTAATGATTTGGAGCTAGGAGCCT
Source organism: Peromyscus californicus insignis (assembly GCF_007827085.1). Lineage (NCBI taxonomy): Eukaryota > Metazoa > Chordata > Mammalia > Rodentia > Cricetidae > Peromyscus > Peromyscus californicus. The sequence goes on from NW_026294573.1 coordinate 103,440,732, forward strand.
CAGATGAAAGAACATTCAGTATTTATATTTCTGGGTCTGGCTGTCCTGGTACTTGCTCTGCAGACCAGACTGGCCTTGAACTTGAAGATAACCCCTGCCTCTGCCACCCTAGTGCCCGGATTAAAGGCATGCACCACCACTGCCCAGCCTATATGATCTTTTCTGGTTCCATTCATTTACTTGCAAAGTTCATGATTTCATTTTTCTTTACAGCTGAGTAGTAGTAGCCCATAGGTGTACATACCACATTTTATTACCACGAAGGACTTCAGATTGTTTCCATTTCCTAGCCATTGTGGACAGATCAGCAATGAACATGGCTGAGCAGGTGTCTGGAGTAGAATGGCCAGTCCTTTGGGCATATGCTAGAGTAGTAGAGCTGCTGTGGTCCGTGGCAGGGTTATTTTTAGTTGAAGGGAATTCCGCACACTGGTTTCCAGAGTGGCTGGACTGGTTTTTGTGAGTGAGGCCTCCTTTCCCACCTCCTTCAGTGTTTGTTGTCAGTTATCTTGTTGATGTTTGCTCTTTAGACTACGGTTAGATGGAATCCCAACGTTCTTTTCATTTGCATTTTTGTAATTGCTGGGGACGATGAAAAAATTTTGAGATATTTCTTAGCCATTTTTTCTCTTTTGAGAACACTTTGTTCTCAAAAGTACTTACTATAATGCTTAAATATAACTATTCTCTTATGTTTATTTAAAACACTATGATGTGTGAACTCATTAAATAAACTGGTTCACATATTCCATTTTAGCTACCAATACCTTTAATTTTCATTTCTTTCTTCTTCCCTCTCTTCCCCGCCTCCCTCCCCCTCCCTGCCCCCCATTAAGAAAAAGAAGGCAGGTTAGAGGACTCACTGTGCGGGTGGGGGGGGGGGACACGGGGACGGGGACGGGACACCGCCCGGCCGTGAGGCCCTGTTCCCCACCAGCTTGACTTTCCACTTTGCGTGTATTTAGGTTCTTTACCACGCCTGGGTTTCTGCGTTTTCAGGTTATACCACTTCTGTTTTCTACAGAGCTATCACTTGTCTAACATACTAGGAAAACAGGATCTGTATAACCAAGTGTGACTTCAGTGCCAGCTGTGCAGAGGTTTGGCAGAAGCCAGAGGTGGGGGTTTGGTGGGGAGGGGGGAGTAGTAAGGGCTCTTGAGCTAGGGCAGCAATAGTAGATTTGTTACATGTGGAGTTTAGTATTTCCCTTTTAATCATCAGTATCCAAACTTACTGTCCCTTCTTGTGGGAACAAAGGGCATGTCTCCAGAACACAGTCTAAAAGTTGATGGACCTGCTGTGTTCTCACTCCTCATCTGCAGGTCCTAAAATCTCCTCACAAAGTGCAGCCAAGAACTGCCTGTCTAGATTCTGCCTGACCCATGTTTTTACTTGAAGCTTAGAATTGTACCCCACTTTCATTCACTTTTATCTTTATTTATCTGCTTCTCGAGCAGCATCCTCTGGTCTGACCATCGCAAATTCTACACACCCCAGGGTACCAGTCTGAGCACCAGCTTGCTGAGTCCAGCACAGCCTGGACTTAGCAACCTGACTGGGGTGACCAGGGAATGAAGAACAAACAGACACAGCAGATCTGGTGGGCAGTGTGCGTGTGAAAGGCACCAACTGTGCAACAACCAAGCACCTTAGTGTGTTTATTAAGTGCACCCCATGCTGGGGATGATGAAAATGTTTTGAGATATTTCTTAGTCATCTTTTTAAAGGAGGGGCTAGCTAGTCTCAGTAAGGAGGTTGCTGTAGGAGAGCTGTCTCAGGTTGCAGTCTTGTAGGTGGAGGAAGCCACAGCTGACAGTTTTTACACACGCTGGTCTATCGTTCCTAAGTACATGCACTTGGGCCAGAGGAAGGCTTTGCCATCCCTTTGAGCCTCACCTGGGGCAGGCTTTGTCAGTCCCATGATTCTGAGGCTTTGGATCCTTGACATGGCTGTGCTCATGTCAATAATACACATTTACTCACAATTTCATCTCGTTCCCTCAAAACTTCATCCCCCTTCTTAACACACTCACTCAGGGCTCCCTCCGCTTTCTACCTCATCTTAGCAGATAGCATTTTTTTTTTTTTTGATTTTTCGAGACAGGGTTTCTCTGTGTAGCTTTGCGCCTTTTCCTGGAACTCACTTGGTAGTCCAGGCTGGCCTCGAACTCACAGAGATCCATCCACCTGGCTCTGCCTCCCGAGTGCTGGGATTAAAGGCGTGCGCCACCACCGCCCGGCCAGATAGCATTTTTTGTTGCTAATTAATACAGCCTCAGAAATGTTCTTAATGTGATTTTTAAGGTACACTCATGACAAGAATAGGTTGATAGTGCGGAAACCCATTTGGGTTAGAGGGCATCTGAGGTTACTCCGGGTGTAGTGGTT